>NW_024470721.1:773902-953124 GCF_017639515.1 Carcharodon carcharias
CCCGGCAGGAGGAGCTGCAGGGACCAGTCTATGAGAAGTGCATGACCGAGGAGGGAGATTACTGGTGAGTGGGCAGAAGGGGCTGGGGTTGCGCTGCCAGAGGGTGGTGGGGGGGTCACACTCACTGAGGATCGGACGCCAGGGCTCAGCACTCACTGGGGGTCAGCGCTGAGGGAGCGCCGCACTGTCAGAGGGTCAGTGCTGAGGGAGCGCCGCACTGTCGGAGGGTCAGCGCTGAGGGAGAGCCGCACTGTCGGAGGGTCAGTACTGAGGGAGAGCCGCACTGTCGGAGGGTCAGTGCTGAGGGAGCGCCGCACTGTCGGAGGGTCAGTGCTGAGGGAGTGCCGCACTGTGGGAGGGTCAGTGCTGAGGGTGCGCCGCACTGTCAGAGGGTCAGTGCTGTGGGAGCACCGCACTGTCAGAGGGTCAGTGCTGAGGGAGCGCCGCACTGTCAGAGGGTCAGTGCTGTGGGAGCACCGCACTGTCGGAGGGTCAGTGCTGAGGGAGCGCTGCACTGTTGGAGGGTCAGTGCTGCGGGAGCGCCGCACTGTCGGAGAGTCAGCGCTGAGGGAGTGCCTCACTGTCAGAGGGTCAGTGCTGAGGGAGAGCCGCACTGTCGGAGGGTCAGTGCTGTGGGAGCACCGCACTGTGGGAGGGTCAGTGCTGAGGGTGCGCCGCACTGTGGGAGGGTCAGTACTGAGGGAGCACCGCACTGTCGGAGGGTCAGTGCTGAGGGAGAGCCGCGCTGTCGGAGGGTCAGTGCTGAGGGAACGCCGCACTGTTGGAGGGTCAGTACTGAGGGAGAGCCGCACTGTCGGAGGGTCAGTGCTGAGGGAGCGCCGCACTGTCGGAGGGTCAGTACTGAGGGAGAGCCGCACTGTGGGAGGGTCAGTGCTGAGGGAGCACCGCACTGTGGGAGGGTCAGTGCTGAGGGAGCGCCGCACTGTCAGAGGGTCAGTGCTGAGGGAGTGCTGCACTGTTAGAGGTGCTGTCTTTCGGGATGAGACATTAAACTGAGCCCCTGCCTGCATTCTGGGGTGGGTGTAAGAGATCTCACGGTGAAGGTTGGAAGAGGAGCAGTTGATCTCTTTTCCATGACCTTTTGCACTGACGCTGGTAGGTGACATTGTGAATTATATTGGGACAGGGTGATATGCGGCTGTTATTGGGACGGGGTGATATGTGGCTGTTATTGGGACTGGGTGATATGTGGCTGTTATTGGGACAGGGTGATATGTGGCTGTTATTGGGACAGGGTGATATGTGGCTGTTATTGGGACAGGGTGATATGTGGCTGTTATTGGGACGGGGTGATATGTGGCTGTTATTGGGACGGGGTGATATGTGGCTGTTATTGGGACAGGGTGATATGTGGCTGTTATTGGGGCAGGGTGATATGTGGCTGTTATTGGGACTGGGTGATATGTGGCTGTTATTGGGACAGGGTGATATGTGGCTGTTATTGGGACAGGGTGATATGTGGCTGTTATTGGGACGGGGTGATATGTGGCTGTTATTGGGACAGGTTGATATGTGGCTGTTATTGGGACAGGGTGATATGTGGCTGTTATTGGGACAGGGTGATATGTGGCTGTTATTGGGACAGGGTGATATGTGGCTGTTATTGGGACAGGGTGATATGTGGCTGTTATTGGGACGGGGTGATATGTGGCTGTTATTGGGACAGGGTGATATGTGGCTGTTATTGGGACGGGGTGATATGTGGCTATTATTGGGACAGGGTGATATGTGGCTGTTATTGGGACGGGGTGATATGTGGCTGTTATTGAGACAGGGTGATATGTGGCTGTTACTGAGACAGGGTGATATGTGGCTGTTACTGAGACAGGGTGATATGTGGCTGTTATTGGGACAGGGTGATATGTGGCTGTTATTGGGACAGGGTGATATGTGGCTGTTATTGGG
Source organism: Carcharodon carcharias (assembly GCF_017639515.1). NCBI lineage: Eukaryota > Metazoa > Chordata > Chondrichthyes > Lamniformes > Lamnidae > Carcharodon > Carcharodon carcharias. The sequence goes on from NW_024470721.1 coordinate 775,829, forward strand.
ACGGGGTGATATGTGGCTGTTATTAGGACGGGGTGATATGTGGCTGTTATTGGGACGGGGTGATATGTGGCTGTTATTGGGATGGGGTGATATGTGGCTGTTATTGAGACAGGGTGATATGTGGCTGTTATTGGGACAGGGTGATATGTGGCTGTTATTGGGACAGGGTGATATGTGGCTGTTATTGGGACAGGGTGATATGTGGCTGTTATTGAGACAGGGTGATATGTGGCTGTTATTGGGACAGGGTGATATGTGGCTGTTATTGGGACAGGGTGATATGTGGCTGTTATTGGGACAGGGTGATATGTGGCTGTTATTGGGACAGGGTGATATGTGGCTGTTATTGGGACGGGGTGATATGTGGCTGTTATTGGGACGGGGTGATATGTGGCTGTTATTGGGACGGGGTGATATGTGGCTGTTATTGTGACGGGGTGATATGTGGCTGTTATTGGGACAGGGTGATATGTGGCTGTTATTGGGACGGGGTGATATGTGGCTGTTATTGGGACGGGGTGATATGTGGCTGTTATTGGGGCAGGGTGATATGTGGCTGTTATTGGGACAGGGTGATATGTGGCTGTTATTGGGACAGGGTGATATGTGGCTGTTATTGGGACAGGGTGATATGCGGCTGTTATTGGGACAGGGTGATATGTGGCTGTTACTGAGACAGGGTGATATGTGGCTGTTATTGGGACAGGGTGATATGTGGCTGTTATTGGGACTGGGTGATATGTGGCTGTTATTGGGACAGGGTGATATGTGGCTGTTATTGGGACAGGGTGATATGTGGCTGTTATTGGGAAAGGGTGATATGTGGCTGTTATTGGGACTGGGTGATATGTGGCTGTTATTGAGACAGGGTGATATGTGGCTGTTATTGGGACAGGGTGATATGTGGCTGTTATTGGGACGGGGTGATATGTGGCTGTTATTGGGACAGGGTGATATGTGGCTGTTATTGGGACGGGGTGATATGTGGCTGTTATTGGCACAGGGTGATATGTGGCTGTTATTGGGACAGGGTGATATGTGGCTGTTATTGGGACAGGGTGATATGTGGCTGTTATTGGGACTGGGTGATATGTGGCTGTTATTGGGACAGGGTGATATGTGGCTGTTATTGGGACAGGGTGATATGTGACTGTTATTGGGACTGGGTGATATGTGGCTGTTATTGGGACAGGGTGATATGTGGCTGTTATTGGGACAGGGTGATATGTGGCTGTTATTGGGACAGGGTGATATGTGGCTGTTATTGGGACTGGGTGATATGTGGCTGTTATTGGGACAGGGTGATATGTGGCTGTTATTGAGACAGGGTGATATGTGACTGTTATTGGGACAGGGTGATATGTGGCTGTTATTGGGACAGGGTGATATGTGGCTGTTATTGGGACAGGGTGATATGTGGCTGTTATTGGGACAGGGTGATATGTGGCTGTTATTGGGACAGGGTGATATGTGGCTGTTATTGGGACAGGGTGATATGTGGCTGTTATTGGGACAGGGTGATATGTGGCTGTTATTGGGACAGGGTGATATGTGGCTGTTATTGGGACGGGGTGATATGTGGCTGTTATTGGGACAGGGTGATATGTGGCTGTTATTGGGACAGGGTGATATGTGGCTGTTATTGGGACGGGGTGATATGTGGCTGTTATTGGGACTGGGTGATATGTGGCTGTTATTGAGACAGGGTGATATGTGGCTGTTATTGAGACAGGGTGATATGTGGCTGTTATTGGGACAGGGTGATATGTGGCTGTTATTGAAACAGGGTGATATGTGGCTGTTATTGAAACAGGGTGATATGTGGCTGTTATTGGGACAGGGTGATATGTGGCTGTTATTGAAACAGGGTGATATGTGGCTGTTATTGGGACAGGGTGATATGTGGCTGTTATTGGAAACAGGGTGATATGTGGCTGTTATTGGGACGGGTGATATGTGGCTGTTATTGGGACGGGGTGATATGTGGCTGTTATGGAAACAGGGTGATATGTGGCTGTTATTGGGACAGGGTGATATGTGGCTGTTATTGAGACAGGGTGATATGTGGCTGTTATTGAGACAGGGTGATATGTGGCTGTTATTGGGACAGGGTGATATGTGGCTGTTATTGAGACAGGGTGATATGTGGCTGTTATTGGGACAGGGTGATATGTGGCTGTTGTTGGGACAGGGTGATATGTGGCTGTTATTGGGACAGGGTGATATGTGGCTGTTATTGGGACGGGGTGATATGTGGCTGTTATTGGGACTGGGTGATATGTGGCTGTTATTGAGACAGGGTGATATGTGGCTGTTATTGGACAGGGTGATATGTGGCTGTTATTGGGACAGGGGTGATATGTGGCTGTTATTGGGACAGGGTGATATGTGGCTGTTATTGGGACAGGGTGATATGTGGGCTGTTATGGGACAGGGTGATATGTGGCTGTTATTGGACAGGGTGATATGTGGCTGTTATTGGGACAGGGTGATATGTGGCTGTTATTGGACAGGGTGATATGTGGCTGTATTGGGACGGGTGATATGTGGCTGTTATTGGGACAGGGGTGATATGTGGCTGTTATTGGGACAGGGTGATATGTGGCTGTTATTGGAACAGGGGTGATATGAGGCTGTTATTGGGACAGGGTGATATGTGGCTGTTATTGAGACAGGGTGATATGTGGCTGTTATTGGGACAGGGTGATATGTGGCTGTTATTGAGACAGGGTGATATGTGGCTGTTATTGGGACGGGGTGATATGTGGCTGTTATTGGGACAGGGTGATATGTGGCTGTTATTGGGACAGGGTGATATGTGGCTGTTATTGGGACAGGGTGATATGTGGCTGTTATTGGGACAGGGTGATATGTGGCTGTTATTGGGACAGGGTGATATGTGGCTGTTATTGGGACAGGGTGATATGTGGCTGTTATTGGGACAGGGTGATATGTGGCTGTTATTGGGACAGGGTGATATGTGGCTGTTATTGGGACAGGGTGATATGTGGCTGTTATTGGGACAGGGGTGATATGTGGCTGTTATTGGGACAGGGGTGATATGTGGCTGTTATTGGGACAGGGTGATATGTGGCTGTTATTGGGACGGGTGATATGTGGCTGTTATTGGGACAGGGTGATATGTGGCTGTTATTGGGACAGGGTGATATGTGGCTGTTATTGGGACAGGGTGATATGTGGCTGTTATTGGGGACGGGTGATATGTGGCTGTTATTGGGACAGGGTGATATGTGGCTGTTATTGGGACAGGGTGATATGTGGCTGTTATTGGGACAGGGTGATATGTGGCTGTTATTGGGACAGGGTGATATGTGGCTGTTATTGGGACAGGGTGATATGTGGCTGTTATTGGACGGGGTGATATGTGGCTGTTATTGGGACAGGGTGATATGTGGCTGTTATTGGGACAGGGTGATATGTGGCTGTTATTGGGACAGGGGTGATATGTGGCTGTTATTGGGACAGGGTGATATGTGGCTGTTATTGGGACAGGGTGATATGTGGCTGTTATTGGGACAGGGGTGATATGTGGCTGTTATTGGGACAGGGTGATATGTGGCTGTTATGGGACAGGGTGATATGTGGCTGTTATTGGGACAGGGTGATATGTGGCTGTTATTGGGACAGGGTGATATGTGGCTGTTATTGGGACGGGGTGATATGTGGCTGTTATTGGGAAACAGGGTGATATGTGGCTGTTATTGGGACAGGGTGATATGTGGCTGTTATTGAGACAGGGTGATATGTGGCTGTTATTGGGACAGGGTGATATGTGGCTGTTGTTGGGACAGGGTGATATGTGGCTGTTATTGGGACAGGGTGATATGTGGCTGTTATTGGGACGGGGGATATGTGGCTGTTATTGGGACAGGGTGATATGTGGCTGTTATTGGGACTGGGTGATATGTGGCTGTTATTGAGACAGGGTGATATGTGGCTGTTATTGAGGACAGGGAGATATGTGCTGTTATTGGAGACAGGTGGTGATATGTGGCTGTTATTGGGACAGGGTGATATGTGGCTGTTATTGGGACAGGGTGATATGTGGCTGTTATTGGGACAGGGTGATATGTGGCTGTTATTGGGACAGGGTGATATGTGGCGGTTATTGGGACAGGGTGATATGTGGCTGTTATTGGGACCAGGGTGATATGTGGCTGTTATTGGACAGGGTGATATGTGGCTGTATTGGGGCCCGTGTGATATGTGGCTGTTATTGGGACAGGGTGATATGTGGCTGTTATTGGGACAGGGTGATATGTGGCTGTTATTGGGACGAGGGTGATATGTGGCTGTTATTGGGACTGGGTGATATTGTGGCTGTTATTGGGACAGGGTGATATGGTGGCTGTTATTGGGACAGGGTGATATGTGGCTGTTATTGGGACAGGGTGATATGTGGCTGTTATTGGGACAGGGTGATATGTGGCTGTTATTGGGAACAGGGTGATATGTGGCTGTTATTGGGACAGGGTGATATGTGGCTGTTATTGGGACAGGGTGATATGTGGCTGTTATTGGGACAGGGTGATATGTGGCTGTTATTGGGACAGGGGTGATATGTGGCTGTTATTGAGACAGGGTGATATGTGGCTGTTATTGGGACAGGGGTGATATGTGGCTGTTATTGAGACGGGTGATATGTGGCTGTTATTGGGACAGGGTGATATGTGGCTGTTATTGGGACAGGGTGATATGTGGCTGTTATTGGGACAGGGTGATATGTGGCTGTTATTGGGACAGGGTGATATGTGGCTGTTATTGGGACAGGGTGATATGTTGGCTGTTATTGGGACAGGTTGATATGTGGCTGTTATTGGGACAGGGTGATATGTGGCTGTTATTGGGACAGGGGTGATATGTGGCTGTTATTGGGACAGGGTGTGATATGTGGCTGTTATTGGGACTGGGTGATATGTGGCTGTTATTGGGACAGGGGTGATATGTGGCTGTTATTGGGACAGGGTGATATGTGGCTGTTATTGGGACAGGGTGATATGTGGCTGTTATTGAGACAGGGTGATATGTGGCTGTTATTGGGACTGGGTGATATGTGGCTGTTATTGGACAGGGTGATATGTGGCTGTTATTGAAACAGGGTGATATGTGGCTGTTATTGAAACAGGGTGATATGTGGCTGTTATTGGGACAGGGTGATATGTGGCTGTTATTGAAACAGGGTGATATGTGGCTGTTATTGGGACAGGGTGATATGTGGCTGTTATTGAAACAGGGTGATATGTGGCTGTTATTGGGACGGGGTGATATGTGGCTGTTATTGGGACGGGGTGATATGTGGCTGTTATTGAAACAGGGTGATATGTGGCTGTTTTTGGGACAGGGTGATATGTGGCTGTTATTGAGACAGGGTGATATGTGGCTGTTATTGGACAGGGTGATATGTGGCTGTTATTGGGACAGGGTGATATGTGGCTGTTATTGAGACAGGGTGATATGTGGCTGTTATTGGGACAGGGTGATATGTGGCTGTTATTGGGACAGGGTGATATGTGGGCTGTTATTGGGACAGGGGTGATATGTGGCTGTTATTGGGACAGGGTGATATGTGCTGTTATTGGGACTGGGGTGATATGTGGCTGTTATTGGACAGGGTGATATGTGGCTGTTATTGGGACGGGCTGATATGTGGCTGTTATTGGGACAGGGTGATATGTGGCTGTTATTGAGACAGGGTGATATGTGGCTGTTATGTACAGGGTGATATGTGGCTGTTATTGGACAGGGTGATATGTGGCTGTTATTGAACAGGGGTGATATAGTGGTGTTATTGCGACAGGGTGATAAGTGGCTGTTATTGAACAGGGTGATATGAGGCTGTATTGGGACAGGGTGATATGTGGCTGTTATCGGGACAGGGTGATATAGTGGCTGTTATTGAAACAGGGTGATATGTGGCTGTTATTTGGGACAGGGTGATATGTGGCTGTTATTGGGACAGTGGTTATATGTGGCTGTTATTGAGACAGGTGGTGATATGTGGCAGTTATTGGACAGGGTGATATGTGGCTGTTATTGGACAGGGTGATATGTGGCTGTTATTGGGACGGGGTGATATGTGGCTGTTATTGGGACAGGGTGATATGTGGCTGTTATTGAGACAGGGTGATATGTGGCTGTTATTGAGACAGGGTGATATGTGGCTGTTATTGGGACAGGGTGATAAGAGGCTGTTATTGAAACAGGGTGATATGTGGCTGTTATTGAAACAGGGTGATATGTGGCTGTTATTGGGACAGGGTGTATGTGGCTGTTATTGAAACATGGTGATATGTGGCTGTTATTGGGACAGGGTGATATGTGGCTGTTATTGGGACAGGGGTGATTATGTGGCTGTTATTGGGACAGGGTGATATGTGGCTGTTATTGGGACAGGGTGATATGTGGCTGTTATTGGGACAGGGTGATATGTGGCTGTTATTGGGACAGGGTGATATGTGGCTGTTATTGGGACAGGGTGATATGTGGCTGTTATTGGGACAGGGTGATATGTGGCTGTTATTGGGACAGGGTGATATGTGGCTGTTATTGGGACAGGGTGATATGTGGCTGTTATTGGGACAGGGTGATATGTGGCTGTTATTGGGACAGGGTGATATGTGGCTGTTATTGGGACAGGGTGATATGTGGCTGTTATTGGGACAGGGTGATATGTGGCTGTTATTGGGACAGGGTGATATGTGGCTGTTATTGGGACAGGGTGATATGTGGCTGTTATTGGGACAGGGTGATATGTGGCTGTTATTGGGACAGGGTGATATGTGGCTGTTATTGGGACAGGGTGATATGTGGCTGTTATTGGGACAGGGTGATATGTGGCTGTTATTGGGACAGGGTGATATGTGGCTGTTATTGGGACGGGGTGATATGTGGCTGTTATTGAACCAGGGTGATATGTGGCTGTTATTGTAAGGACAGGGTGATATAGTGGCTGTTATTGGGACGGGGTGATATGTGGCTGTTATTGAAACAGGGTGATATGTGGCTGTTATTGAAACAGGGTGATATGTGGCTGTAATGGACAGGGTGATATGTGGCTGTTATGAGACAGGGTGATATGTGGCTGTTATTGGGACCAGGGTGATATGTGGCTGTTATTGGACAGGGTGATAAGTGGCTGTATTGGGACAGCGGTGATATGTGGCTGTTATTGAGACAGGGTGATATGTGGCTGTTATTGAAGACAGGGTGAATGTGGCTGTTATTGGGACAGGGGTGATAGTGGCTGTTATTGAGACAGGGTGATATGTGGCTGTTATTGGGACAGGGTGATATGTGGCTGTTATTGGGACAGGGTGATATGTGGCTGTTATTGGGACAGGGTGATATGTGGCTGTTATTGGGACAGGGTGATATGTGGCTGTTATTGGGACAGGGTGATATGTGGCTGTTATTGGGACAGGGTGATATGTGGCTGTTATTGGGACAGGGTGATATGTGGCTGTTATTGGGACAGGGTGATATGTGGCTGTTATTGGGACAGGGTGATATGTGGCTGTTATTGGGACAGGGTGATATGTGGCTGTTATTGGGACAGGGTGATATGTGGCTGTTATTGGGACAGGGTGATATGTGGCTGTTATTGGGACAGGGTGATATGTGGCTGTTATTGGGACAGGGTGATATGTGGCTGTTATTGGGACAGGGTGATATGTGGCTGTTATTGGGACAGGGTGATATGTGGCTGTTATTGGGACAGGGTGATATGTGGCTGTTATTGGGACAGGGTGATATGTGGCTGTTATTGGGACAGGGTGATATGTGGCTGTTATTGGGACAGGGTGATATGTGGCTGTTATTGGGACAGGGTGATATGTGGCTGTTATTGGGACAGGGTGATATGTGGCTGTTATTGGGACAGGGTGATATGTGGCTGTTATTGGGACAGGGTGATATGTGGCTGTTATTGGGACAGGGTGATATGTGGCTGTTATTGGGACAGGGTGATATGTGGCTGTTATTGGGACAGGGTGATATGTGGCTGTTATTGGGACAGGGTGATATGTGGCTGTTATTGGGACAGGGTGATATGTGGCTGTTATTGGGACAGGGTGATATGTGGCTGTTATTGGGACAGGGTGATATGTGGCTGTTATTGGGACAGGGTGATATGTGGCTGTTATTGGGACAGGGTGATATGTGGCTGTTATTGGGACAGGGTGATATGTGGCTGTTATTGGAACAGGGTGATATGTGGCTGTTATTGGGACAGGGTGATATGTGGCTGTTATTGGGACAGGGTGATATGTGGCTGTTATTGGGACAGGGTGATATGTGGCTGTTATTGGGACAGGGTGATATGTGGCTGTTATTGAGACAGGGTGATATGTGGCTGTTATTGAGACAGGGTGATATGTGGCTGTTATTGGGACAGGGTGATATGTGGCTGTTATTGGGACTGGGTGATATGTGGCTGTTATTGGGACAGGGTGATATGTGGCTGTTATTGGGACAGGGTGATATGTGGCTGTTATTGGGACTGGGTGATATGTGGCTGTTATTGGGACAGGGTGATATGTGGCTGTTATTGGGACAGGGTGATATGTGGCTGTTATTGAGACAGGGTGATATGTGGCTGTTATTGGGACAGGGTGATATGTGGCTGTTATTGGGACAGGGTGATATGTGGCTGTTATTGGGACAGGGTGATATGTGGCTGTTATTGAGACAGGGTGATATGTGGCTGTTATTGGGACAGGGTGATATGTGGCTGTTATTGAAACAGGGTGATATGTGGCTGTTATTGGGACAGGGTGATATGTGGCTGTTATTGAAACAGGGTGATATGTGGCTGTTATTGGGACGGGGTGATATGTGGCTGTTATTGGGACAGGGTGATATGTGGCTGTTATTGGGACAGGGTGATATGTGGCTGTTATTGGGACAGGGTGATATGTGGCTGTTATTGGGACAGGGTGATATGTGGCTGTTATTGGGACAGGGTGATATGTGGCTGTTATTGGGACAGGGTGATATGTGGCTGTTATTGGGACAGGGTGATATGTGGCTGTTATTGGGACAGGGTGATATGTGGCTGTTATTGGGACAGGGTGATATGTGGCTGTTATTGGGACAGGGTGATATGTGGCTGTTATTGGGACAGGGTGATATGTGGCTGTTATTGGGACAGGGTGATATGTGGCTGTTATTGAAACAGGGTGATATGTGGCTGTTATTGGGACAGGGTGATATGTGGCTGTTATTGGGACAGGGTGATATGTGGCTGTTATTGGGACAGGGTGATATGTGGCTGTTATTGGGACAGGGTGATATGTGGCTGTTATTGGGACAGGGTGATATGTGGCTGTTATTGGGACAGGGTGATATGTGGCTGTTATTGGGACAGGGTGATATGTGGCTGTTATTGGGACAGGGTGATATGTGGCTGTTATTGGGACAGGGTGATATGTGGCTGTTATTGGGACAGGGTGATATGTGGCTGTTATTGGGACAGGGTGATATGTGGCTGTTATTGGGACAGGGTGATATGTGGCTGTTATTGGGACAGGGTGATATGTGGCTGTTATTGGGACAGGGTGATATGTGGCTGTTATTGGGACAGGGTGATATGTGGCTGTTATTGGGACAGGGTGATATGTGGCTGTTATTGGGACAGGGTGATATGTGGCTGTTATTGGGACAGGGTGATATGTGGCTGTTATTGGGACAGGGTGATATGTGGCTGTTATTGGGACAGGGTGATATGTGGCTGTTATTGGGACAGGGTGATATGTGGCTGTTATTGGGACAGGGTGATATGTGGCTGTTATTGGGACAGGGTGATATGTGGCTGTTATTGGGACAGGGTGATATGTGGCTGTTATTGGGACAGGGTGATATGTGGCTGTTATTGGGACAGGGTGATATGTGGCTGTTATTGGGACAGGGTGATATGTGGCTGTTATTGGGACAGGGTGATATGTGGCTGTTATTGGGACAGGGTGATATGTGGCTGTTATTGGGACAGGGTGATATGTGGCTGTTATTGGGACAGGGTGATATGTGGCTGTTATTGGGACAGGGTGATATGTGGCTGTTATTGGGACAGGGTGATATGTGGCTGTTATTGGGACAGGGTGATATGTGGCTGTTATTGGGACAGGGTGATATGTGGCTGTTATTGGGACAGGGTGATATGTGGCTGTTATTGGGACAGGGTGATATGTGGCTGTTATTGGGACAGGGTGATATGTGGCTGTTATTGGGACAGGGTGATATGTGGCTGTTATTGGGACAGGGTGATATGTGGCTGTTATTGGGACAGGGTGATATGTGGCTGTTATTGGGACAGGGTGATATGTGGCTGTTATTGGGACAGGGTGATATGTGGCTGTTATTGGGACAGGGTGATATGTGGCTGTTATTGGGACAGGGTGATATGTGGCTGTTATTGGGACAGGGTGATATGTGGCTGTTATTGGGACAGGGTGATATGTGGCTGTTATTGGGACAGGGTGATATGTGGCTGTTATTGGGACAGGGTGATATGTGGCTGTTATTGGGACAGGGTGATATGTGGCTGTTATTGGGACAGGGTGATATGTGGCTGTTATTGGGACAGGGTGATATGTGGCTGTTATTGGGACAGGGTGATATGTGGCTGTTATTGGGACAGGGTGATATGTGGCTGTTATTGGGACAGGGTGATATGTGGCTGTTATTGGGACAGGGTGATATGTGGCTGTTATTGGGACAGGGTGATATGTGGCTGTTATTGGGACAGGGTGATATGTGGCTGTTATTGGGACAGGGTGATATGTGGCTGTTATTGGGACAGGGTGATATGTGGCTGTTATTGGGACAGGGTGATATGTGGCTGTTATTGGGACAGGGTGATATGTGGCTGTTATTGGGACAGGGTGATATGTGGCTGTTATTGGGACAGGGTGATATGTGGCTGTTATTGGGACAGGGTGATATGTGGCTGTTATTGGGACAGGGTGATATGTGGCTGTTATTGGGACAGGGTGATATGTGGCTGTTATTGGGACAGGGTGATATGTGGCTGTTATTGGGACAGGGTGATATGTGGCTGTTATTGGGACAGGGTGATATGTGGCTGTTATTGGGACAGGGTGATATGTGGCTGTTATTGGGACAGGGTGATATGTGGCTGTTATTGGGACAGGGTGATATGTGGCTGTTATTGAGACAGGGTGATATGTGGCTGTTATTGGGACAGGGTGATATGTGGCTGTTATTGGGACAGGGTGATATGTGGCTGTTATTGAAACAGGGTGATATGTGGCTGTTATTGGGACAGGGTGATATGTGGCTGTTATTGGGACAGGGTGATATGTGGCTGTTATTGGGACAGGGTGATATGTGGCTGTTATTGGGACAGGGTGATATGTGGCTGTTATTGAAACAGGGTGATATGTGGCTGTTATTGGGACAGGGTGATATGTGGCTGTTATTGGGACAGGGTGATATGTGGCTGTTATTGGGACAGGGTGATATGTGGCTGTTATTGGGACAGGGTGATATGTGGCTGTTATTGGGACAGGGTGATATGTGGCTGTTATTGGACAGGGTGATATGTGGCTGTTATTGGGACAGGGTGATATGTGGCTGTTATTGGGACAGGGTGATATGTGGCTGTTATTGGGACAGGGTGATATGTGGCTGTTATTGGGACAGGGTGATATGTGGCTGTTATTGGGACAGGGTGATATGTGGCTGTTATTGGGACAGGGTGATATGTGGCTGTTATTGGGACAGGGTGATATGTGGCTGTTATTGGGACAGGGTGATATGTGGCTGTTATTGAGACAGGGTGATATGTGGCTGTTATTGAGACAGGGTGATATGTGGCTGTTATTGGGACAGGGTGATATGTGGCTGTTATTGGGACAGGGTGATATGTGGCTGTTATTGGGACAGGGTGATATGTGGCTGTTATTGGGACAGGGTGATATGTGGCTGTTATTGAAACAGGGTGATATGTGGCTGTTATTGAAACAGGGTGATATGTGGCTGTTATTGGGACAGGGTGATATGTGGCTGTTATTGGGACGGGGTGATATGTGGCTGTTATTGGGACAGGGTGATATGTGGCTGTTATTGAGACAGGGTGATATGTGGCTGTTATTGGGACAGGGTGATATGTGGCTGTTATTGGGACAGGGTGATATGTGGCTGTTATTGGGACAGGGTGATATGTGGCTGTTATTGGGACAGGGTGATATGTGGCTGTTATTGGGACAGGGTGATATGTGGCTGTTATTGGGACAGGGTGATATGTGGCTGTTATTGGGACAGGGTGATATGTGGCTGTTATTGGGACAGGGTGATATGTGGCTGTTATTGGGACAGGGTGATATGTGGCTGTTATTGGGACAGGGTGATATGTGGCTGTTATTGAAACAGGGTGATATGTGGCTGTTATTGGGACAGGGTGATATGTGGCTGTTATTGGGACAGGGTGATATGTGGCTGTTATTGGGACAGGGTGATATGTGGCTGTTATTGGGACAGGGTGATATGTGGCTGTTATTGGGACAGGGTGATATGTGGCTGTTATTGGGACAGGGTGATATGTGGCTGTTATTGGGACAGGGTGATATGTGGCTGTTATTGGGACAGGGTGATATGTGGCTGTTATTGGGACAGGGTGATATGTGGCTGTTATTGGGACAGGGTGATATGTGGCTGTTATTGGGACAGGGTGATATGTGGCTGTTATTGGGACAGGGTGATATGTGGCTGTTATTGGGACAGGGTGATATGTGGCTGTTATTGAGACAGGGTGATATGTGGCTGTTATTGGGACAGGGTGATATGTGGCTGTTATTGGGACAGGGTGATATGTGGCTGTTATTGGGACAGGGTGATATGTGGCTGTTATTGAAACAGGGTGATATGTGGCTGTTATTGGGACAGGGTGATATGTGGCTGTTATTGGGACAGGGTGATATGTGGCTGTTATTGGACAGGGTGATATGTGGCTGTTATTGGGACAGGGTGATATGTGGCTGTTATTGGGACAGGGTGATATGTGGCTGTTATTGGGACAGGGTGATATGTGGCTGTTATTGGGACAGGGTGATATGTGGCTGTTATTGGGACGGGGTGATATGTGGCTGTTATTGGGACAGGGTGATATGTGGCTGTTATTGGGACAGGGTGATATGTGGCTGTTATTGGGACAGGGTGATATGTGGCTGTTATTGGGACAGGGTGATATGTGGCTGTTATTGAGACAGGGTGATATGTGGCTGTTATTGGGACAGGGTGATATGTGGCTGTTATTGGGACAGGGTGATATGTGGCTGTTATTGGGACAGGGTGATATGTGGCTGTTATTGGGACAGGGTGATATGTGGCTGTTATTGGGACAGGGTGATATGTGGCTGTTATTGGGACAGGGTGATATGTGGCTGTTATTGGGACAGGGTGATATGTGGCTGTTATTGGGACAGGGTGATATGTGGCTGTTATTGGGACAGGGTGATATGTGGCTGTTATTGGGACAGGGTGATATGTGGCTGTTATTGGGACAGGGTGATATGTGGCTGTTATTGGGACAGGGTGATATGTGGCTGTTATTGGGACAGGGTGATATGTGGCTGTTATTGGGACAGGGTGATATGTGGCTGTTATTGGGACAGGGTGATATGTGGCTGTTATTGGGACAGGGTGATATGTGGCTGTTATTGGGACAGGGTGATATGTGGCTGTTATTGGGACAGGGTGATATGTGGCTGTTATTGAGACAGGGTGATATGTGGCTGTTATTGGGACAGGGTGATATGTGGCTGTTATTGGGACAGGGTGATATGTGGCTGTTATTGGGACAGGGTGATATGTGGCTGTTATTGGGACAGGGTGATATGTGGCTGTTATTGGGACAGGGTGATATGTGGCTGTTATTGGGACAGGGTGATATGTGGCTGTTATTGAGACAGGGTGATATGTGGCTGTTATTGGGACAGGGTGATATGTGGCTGTTATTGGGACAGGGTGATATGTGGCTGTTATTGGGACAGGGTGATATGTGGCTGTTATTGAAACAGGGTGATATGTGGCTGTTATTGGGACAGGGTGATATGTGGCTGTTATTGGGACAGGGTGATATGTGGCTGTTATTGGGACAGGGTGATATGTGGCTGTTATTGGGACAGGGTGATATGTGGCTGTTATTGGGACAGGGTGATATGTGGCTGTTATTGGGACAGGGTGATATGTGGCTGTTGTTGGGACAGGGTGATATGTGGCTGTTATTGAGACAGGGTGATATGTGGCTGTTATTGGGACAGGGTGATATGTGGCTGTTATTGGGACAGGGTGATATGTGGCTGTTATTGAAACAGGGTGATATGTGGCTGTTATTGAAACAGGGTGATATGTGGCTGTTATTGGGACAGGGTGATATGTGGCTGTTATTGAAACAGGGTGATATGTGGCTGTTATTGGGACAGGGTGATATGTGGCTGTTATTGAAACAGGGTGATATGTGGCTGTTATTGGGACAGGGTGATATGTGGCTGTTATTGGGACGGGGTGATATGTGGCTGTTATTGAAACAGGGTGATATGTGGCTGTTATTGGGACAGGGTGATATGTGGCTGTTATTGAGACAGGGTGATATGTGGCTGTTATTGAGACAGGGTGATATGTGGCTGTTATTGGGACAGGGTGATATGTGGCTGTTATTGAGACAGGGTGATATGTGGCTGTTATTGGGACAGGGTGATATGTGGCTGTTATTGGGACAGGGTGATATGTGGCTGTTATTGAGACAGGGTGATATGTGGCTGTTATTGGGACAGGGTGATATGTGGCTGTTATTGGGACGGGGTGATATGTGGCTGTTATTGGGACTGGGTGATATGTGGCTGTTATTGAGACAGGGTGATATGTGGCTGTTATTGAGACAGGGTGATATGTGGCTGTTATTGGGACAGGGTGATATGTGGCTGTTATTGAAACAGGGTGATATGTGGCTGTTATTGAAACAGGGTGATATGTGGCTGTTATTGGGACAGGGTGATATGTGGCTGTTATTGAAACAGGGTGATATGTGGCTGTTATTGAAACAGGGTGATATGTGGCTGTTATTGAAACAGGGTGATATGTGGCTGTTATTGGGACGGGGTGATATGTGGCTGTTATTGGGACGGGGTGATATGTGGCTGTTATTGAAACAGGGTGATATGTGGCTGTTATTGGGACAGGGTGATATGTGGCTGTTATTGAGACAGGGTGATATGTGGCTGTTATTGAGACAGGGTGATATGTGGCTGTTATTGAGACAGGGTGATATGTGGCTGTTATTGGGACAGGGTGATATGTGGCTGTTATTGGGACAGGGTGATATGTGGCTGTTATTGAGACAGGGTGATATGTGGCTGTTATTGGGACAGGGTGATATGTGGCTGTTATTGGGACAGGGTGATATGTGGCTGTTATTGGGACAGGGTGATATGTGGCTGTTATTGAAACAGGGTGATATGTGGCTGTTATTGGGACAGGGTGATATGTGGCTGTTATTGGGACAGGGTGATATGTGGCTGTTATTGAGACAGGGTGATATGTGGCTGTTATTGGACAGGGTGATATGTGGCTGTTATTGGGACAGGGTGATATGTGGCTGTTATTGGGACAGGGTGATATGTGGCTGTTATTGGGACAGGGTGATATGTGGCTGTTATTGGGACAGGGTGATATGTGGCTGTTATTGAGACAGGGTGATATGTGGCTGTTATTGGGACAGGGTGATATGTGGCTGTTATTGGGACAGGGTGATATGTGGCTGTTATTGGGACAGGGTGATATGTGGCTGTTATTGGGACAGGGTGATATGTGGCTGTTATTGAGACAGGGTGATATGTGGCTGTTATTGGGACAGGGTGATATGTGGCTGTTATTGGGACAGGGTGATATGTGGCTGTTATTGGGACAGGGTGATATGTGGCTGTTATTGAAACAGGGTGATATGTGGCTGTTATTGAAACAGGGTGATATGTGGCTGTTATTGAAACAGGGTGATATGTGGCTGTTATTGGGACAGGGTGATATGTGGCTGTTATTGAGACAGGGTGATATGTGGCTGTTATTGGGACAGGGTGATATGTGGCTGTTATTGAAACAGGGTGATATGTGGCTGTTATTGGGACAGGGTGATATGTGGCTGTTATTGGGACGGGGTGATATGTGGCTGTTATTGGGACGGGGTGATATGTGGCTGTTATTGAAACAGGGTGATATGTGGCTGTTATTGGGACAGGGTGATATGAGGCTGTTATTGGGACAGGGTGATATGTGGCTGTTATTGAGACAGGGTGATATGTGGCTGTTATTGGGACAGGGTGATATGTGGCTGTTATTGAGACAGGGTGATATGTGGCTGTTATTGAGACAGGGTGATATGTGGCTGTTATTGGGACGGGGTGATATGTGGCTGTTATTGGGACGGGGTGATATGTGGCTGTTATTGGGACAGGGTGATATGTGGCTGTTATTGGGACAGGGTGATATGTGGCTGTTATTGGGACAGGGTGATATGTGGCTGTTATTGGGACAGGGTGATATGTGGCTGTTATTGGGACAGGGTGATATGTGGCTGTTATTGGGACGGGTGATATGTGGCTGTTATTGGACGGGGTGATATGTGGCTGTTATTGGGACAGGGTGATATGTGGCTGTTATTGGGACAGGGTGATATGTGGCTGTTATTGGGACAGGGTGATATGTGGCTGTTATTGGGACAGGGTGATATGTGGCTGTTATTGGGACAGGGTGATATGTGGCTGTTATTGGGACAGGGTGATATGTGGCTGTTATTGGGACAGGGTGATATGTGGCTGTTATTGGGACAGGGTGATATGTGGCTGTTATTGGGACAGGGTGATATGTGGCTGTTATTGGGACAGGGTGATATGTGGCTGTTATTGGGACAGGGTGATATTGGCTGTTATTGGGACAGGGTGATATGTGGCTGTTATTGGGACAGGGAGATATGTGGGCTGTTATTGGGACTGGGTGATATGTAGGGCTGTTATTGGGACAGGGGTGATATGTGGCAGTACTTGGGACAGGGTGATATGTGCTGTTATTGGGTACAGGGGTGATATGTGGCTGTATTGGGACAGGGTGATATGTGGCTGTTATAGGGCCGGGGTGATATGTGGCTGTTTATTGGGCAGCAGGGAATATGGGCATGTTATTGGGACAGGGTGATATGTGGGCTGATATTGGGAGACAGGGTTGCATACTATGGCTGTTATTGGGGACAGGGGTTGATATGGGGCTGTTATTGGGGACAGGGTGATATTGTGGCTGTTATTGGGCCAGGGGGTGATATGTGAGGCTGTTATAGGGACTGGGTGATATGTTGCTGTTAATGTGACAGGGTGATATGTGGCAGTTATTGGGACAGGGTGATATGTGGCTGTTAATTGGGACAGGGTGATATGTGGCTGTTATTGAGACAGGGTGATATGTGGCTGTTATTGGGACAGGGTGATATGTGGCTGTTATTGGGACAGGGTGATATGTGGCTGTTATTGGGACAGGGTGATATGTGGCTGTTATTGAAACAGGGTGATATGTGGCTGTTATTGAAACAGGGTGATATGTGGCTGTTATTGGGACAGGGTGATATGTGGCTGTTATTGAGACAGGGTGATATGTGGCTGTTATTGGGACAGGGTGATATGTGGCTGTTATTGAAACAGGGTGATATGTGGCTGTTATTGGGACGGGGTGATATGTGGCTGTTATTGGGACTGGGTGATATGTGGCTGTTATTGAGACAGGGTGATATGTGGCTGTTATTGAGACAGGGTGATATGTGGCTGTTATTGGGACAGGGTGATATGTGGCTGTTATTGAAACAGGGTGATATGTGGCTGTTATTGAAACAGGGTGATATGTGGCTGTTATTGGGACAGGGTGATATGTGGCTGTTATTGAAACAGGGTGATATGTGGCTGTTATTGGGACAGGGTGATATGTGGCTGTTATTGAAACAGGGTGATATGTGGCTGTTATTGGGACGGGGTGATATGTGGCTGTTATTGGGACGGGGTGATATGTGGCTGTTATTGAAACAGGGTGATATGTGGCTGTTATTGGGACAGGGTGATATGTGGCTGTTATTGATACAGGGTGATATGCGGCTGTTATTGAGACAGGGTGATATGTGGCTGTTATTGGGACAGGGTGATATGTGGCTGTTATTGAGACAGGGTGATATGTGGCTGTTATTTGAGACAGGGTGATATGTGGCTGTTATTGGGACAGGGTGATATGTGGCTGTTATTGGGACAGGGTGATATGTGGCTGTTATTGGGACAGGGTGATATGTGGCTGTTATTGAGACAGGGGTGATATGCGGCTGTTATTGGGACAGGGTGATATGTGGCTGTTATTGGGACAGGTTGATATGTTGGCTGTTATTGGGACAGGGTGATATGTGGCTGTTATTGGACAGGGTGATATGTGGCTGTTATTGGTACCGGTGATATGTGGGCTGTTATTTGAGACAGGGGAGATATGTGGCTGTTATTGGGGACAGGGTGATATGTGGCAGTTAATGAGACTGGGTGATATTGGCTGTTATTGGGACAGGGTGATATGTGGCTGTTATTGGACAGGGTGATATGTGGCTGTTATTGGGACAGGGGTGATATGTGGCTGTTATTGGGACAGGGTGATATGTGGCTGTTTATTGGAGACAGGGTGATATGTGGCTGTTATTGGGACAGGGTGATATGTGGCTGTTATTGAGACAGGGTGATATGTGGCTGTTATTGAGACAGGGTAATATGTGGCTGTTATTGAGACAGGGTGATATGTGGCTGTTATTGGGACAGGGTGATATGTGGCTGTTGTTGGGACAGGGTGATATGTGGCTGTTATTGAGACAGGGTGATATGTGGCTGTTATTGGGACAGGGTGATATGTGGCTGTTATTGGGACAGGGTGATATGTGGCTGTTATTGGGACAGGGTGATATGTGGCTGTTATTGAAACAGGGTGATATGTGGCTGTTATTGGGACAGGGTGATATGTGGCTGTTATTGGGACAGGGTGATATGTGGCTGTTATTGAGACAGGGTGATATGTGGCTGTTATTGGGACAGGGTGATATGTGGCTGTTATTGGGACAGGGTGATATGTGGCTGTTATTGGGACAGGGTGATATGTGGCTGTTATTGGGACAGGGTGATATGTGGCTGTTATTGGACAGGGTGATATGGGCTGTTATTGGGACAGGGTGATATGTGGCTGTTATTGGGGACTGGGGTGATATGTGGCTGTTATTGGGACTGGGTGATATGTGGCTGTTATTGGGACAGGGTGATATGTGGCTGTTGGTTGGGGACAGGGTGATATGTGGCTTGTTTGAGACAGGGTGATATGTGGCTGTTATGGGACAGGGTGATATGTGTGCTGTTATTGGGACAGGGTGATAAGTGGCTGTTATTGGGACAGGGTGATATGTGGCTGTTTATTGAAACAGGGTGATATGTGGCTGTTATTGAAACAGGGTGATAAGTGCTGTTATTGAAACAGGGTGATATGTGGCTGTTATTGGACAGGGTGATATGTGCTGTTATTGAGACAGGGTGATATGTGGCTTTTATTGGGACAGGGTGATATGTGGGCTGTTATTGAAACAGGGGTGATATGTGGCTGTTATTGGGACAGGTTGATATGGTGGCTGTTATTGGGACGGGGTGATATGTGGCTGTTATTGGGACGGGGTGATATGTGGCTGTTATTGAAACAGGGTGATATGTGGCTGTTATTGGGACAGGGTGATATGAGGCTGTTATTGGGACAGGGTGATATGTGGCTGTGTATTGAGACAGGGTGATATTGTGGCTGTTATTGGGACAGGGTGATATGTGGCTGTTATTGAGACAGGGTGATATGTGGCTGTTATTGAGACAGGGAGATATGTGGCTGTTATTGGGACGGGGTGATATGTGGCTGTTATTGGACGGGGTGATATGTGGCTGTTATTGGGACAGGGTGATATGTGCTGTTATTGGGACACGGTGATATGTGGCTGTTATTGGGACAGGGTGATATGTGGGCTGTTATTGGGACAGGGGTGATATGTGGCTGTTATTGGGACAGGGTGATATGTGCTGTTTTGGGACGGGGTGATATGTGGCTGTTATTGGGACGGGTGATATGTGCTGTTATTGGGACAGGGTGATAGTGGCTGTTATTGGGACTGGGTGATATGTGGCTGTTATTGGGACAGGGTGATATGTGGCTGTTATTGGGACAGGGTGATATGTGGCTGTTATTGGGACTGGGTGATATGGGCTGTTATTGGGACAGGGTGATATGTGGCTGTTATTGGGACAGGGTGATATGTGGCTGTTATTGGGACTGGGTGATATGTGGCTGTTATTGGACTGGGTGATATGTGGCTGTTATTGAAACAGGGTGATAAGTGGCTGTTATTGGGACAGGTGATAGGTGGCTGTTATTGGGACAGGGTGATATGTGGCTGTTATTGGGACAGGGTGATATGTGGCTGTTATTGAGACAGGGGTGATATGTGGCTGTTATTGGGACAGGGGTGATATGTGGCTGTTATTGGGACTGGGTGATATGTGGCTGTTATTGGGACAGGGTGATATGTGGCTGTTATTGGGACAGGGTGATATGTGGCTGTTTATTGAGACAGGGTGATATGTGGCTGTTATTGGGACAGGGTGATATGTGGCTGTTACTGGGACAGGGTGATATGTGGCTGTTACTGGAGACAGGGTGATATTGCTGTTATTGAGACAGGGTGATATGTGGCTGTTATTGGGACTGGGTGATATGTGGCTGTTATTGAGACAGGGTGATATGTGGCTGTTATTGGACAGGGTGATATGTGGCTGTTATTGGGACAGGGTGATATGTGGCTGTTACTGAGACTATGGTGATATGTGGCTGTTATTGAGACAGGGTGATATGTGGCTGTTACTGAGACAGGGTGATATGTGGCTGTTATTGGGACGGGGTGATATGTGGCTGTTATTGGGACAGGGGTGATATGTGGCTGTTATTGGGACAGGGTGATATGTGGCTGGTTATTGAAACAGGGTGATATGTGGCTGTTATTGGGACAGGGTGATATGTGGCTGTTATTGGGACAGGGTGATATGTGGCTGTTATTGGGACAGGGTGATATGTGGCTGTTACTGAGACAGGGTGATATGTGGCTGTTATTGGGACAGGGTGATATGTGGCTGTTATTGAGACAGGGTGATATGTGGCTGTTACTGAGACAGGGTGATATGTGGCTGTTACTGTGACAGGGTGATATGTGGCTGTTACTGTGACAGGGTGATATGTGGCTGTTATTGGGACAGGGTGATATGTGGCTGTTATTGGGACAGGGTGATATGTGGCTGTTACTGAGACAGGGTGATATGTGTCTGTTACTGAGACAGGGTGATAGGGGATGGGGGCGGTGATCTTACTGACAGCTCCTGACATGATGTATGGGTAGGGGGTGTGAGACAGATGCTGAAAGCTGGGTGGGACAGTGTGGAACCTTTGTTACTGTGATTCACACCTCAGATTGGAATGAAACCTCTTTTTCTGAACAGCGCCAGTCTCCAGAGTGAGCCAGTGACAGAGGAGTGCGACCAAGACTCTCTGCTGGAAATACACGTCAGCGAGGATGGTACGTCTCTCTCTCTCTCTCTCTCAATCCCTCAATCTTCCCCACGTCCTCACTTTTTCACTCTCACCCTCCCTCCCTCCCTCTCTCTCTCTCTCTCTCCCTTTACTCTCTCTCTATCCCTCTCTCTCTCTCTCGCTCTATCTCTTGCCTTCTCTCTCTCTTTCTCCCTGTCTGTCTCACTCTCTGCCTCTCCCTTTCCCCCTTCATCTCCTTCTCCCCCTCTCTCTCCCCCCTTCTCCCTGCTCCCTCCCTCTCTCTCTGTCTCTCTCTCTATCTCTGTCTCTCCCTCACTCCCTCTCCCTCCCCCCTCACTCCCTCTCCCTCCCCCTGTTCCCTCTCCCTCCCTCCCTCTCCCTCCCCCCTCCCTCTCCCTCCCCCTGTTCCCTCCCCCCTCACTCCCTCTCCCTCCCCCTGTTCCCTCTCCCTCTCCCTCCCTCCCTCTCCCTCCCCCTGTTCCCTCCCCCCTCACTCCCTCTCCCTCCCCCTGTTCCCTCTCCCTCCCCTCGCTCCCTCTCCCTCCCCCTGTTCCCTCTCCCTCCCCCTGTTCCCTCTCCCTCCCCCCTCACTCCCTCTCCCTCCCCCTGTTCCCTCTCCCTCTCCCTCCCTCCCTCTCCCTCCCCCTGTTCCCTCCCCCTCACTCCCTCTCCCTCCCCCTGTTCCCTCTCCCTCCCCTCGCTCCCTCTCCCTCCCCCTGTTCCCTCTCCCTCCCCCTGTTCCCTCTCCCTCCCCCTGTTCCCTCTCCCTCCCCTCACTCCCTCTCCCTCCCCTCACTCGCTCTCCATCCCCTCGCTCCCTCTCCCTCCCCCTGTTCCCTCTCCCTCCCCCTGTTCCCTCTCCCTCCCCTCACTCCCTCTCCCTCCCCTCACTCCCTCTCCCTCCCCCTGTTCCCTCTCCCTCCCCTCACTCGCTCTCCCTCCCCTCGCTCCCTCTCCCTCCCCCTGTTCCCTCTCCCTCCCCCTGTTCCCTCTCCCTCCCCTCGCTCCCTCTCCCTCCCCCTGTTCCCTCTCCCTCCCCCTGTTCCCTCTCCCTCCCCTCGCTCCCTCTCCCTCCCCCTGTTCCCTCTCCCTCCCCTCACTCGCTCTCCATCCCCTCGCTCCCTCTCCCTCCCCCTGTTCCCTCTCCCTCCCCTCACTCCCTCTCCCTCCCCTCGCTCCCTCTCCCTCCCCTCACTCCCTCTCCCTCCCCCCTCGCTCCCTCTCCCTCCCCTCGCTCCCTCTCCCTCCCCCTGTTCCCTCTCCCTCCCCCTGTTCCCTCTCCCTCCCCTCACTCCCTCTCCCTCCCCTCGCTCCCTCTCCCTCCCCCTGTTCCCTCTCCCTCCCCTCACTCCCTCTCCCTCCCCTCACTCCCTCTCCCTCCCCTCGCTCCCTCTCCCTCCCCCTGTTCCCTCTCCCTCCCCCCTCACTCCCTCTCCCTCCCCTCATTCCCTCTCCCTCCCCCCTCACTCCCTCTCCCTCCCCTCACTCCCTCTCCCTCCCCTCGCACCCTCTCCCTCCCCCCTCACTCCCTCTCCCTCCCCTCCCTCCCTCTCCCTCCCCCTGTTCCCTCTCCTCCCCCCTCACTCCCTCTCCCTCCCCTCACTCCCTCTCCCTCCCCCTGTTCCCTCTCCCTCCCCCCTCACTCCCTCTCCCTCCCCCTGTTCCCTCTCCCTCCCCTCACTCCCTCTCCCTCCCCTCACTCCCTCTCCCTCCCCCTCGCTCCCTCTCCCTCCCCCTGTTCCCTCTCCCTCCCCTCACTCCTTCTCCCTCCCCTCACTCCCTCTCCCTCCCCTCACTCCCTCTCCCTCCCCCTGTTCCCTCTCCCTCCCCTCACTCCCTCTCCCTCCCCCTGCTCCCTCTCCCTCCCCTCACTCCCTCTCCCTCCCCCCTCACTCCCTCTCCCTCCCCTCACTCGCTCTCCCTCCCCTCACTCCCTCTCCCTCCCCCTGCTCCCTCTCCCTCCCCTCACTCGCTCTCCCTCCCCTCACTCCCTCTCCCTCCCCCCTCGCTCCCTCTCCCTCCCCCTGTTCCCTCTCCCTCCCCTCACTCCCTCTCCCTCCCCTCACTCCCTCTCCCTCCCCTCACTCCCTCTCCCTCCCCTCACTCGCTCTCCCTCCCCTCACTCGCTCTCCCTCCCCTCACTCCCTCTCCCTCCCCCTGTTCCCTCTCCCTCCCCCCTCACTCCCTCTCCCTCCCCCCTCACTCCCTCTCCCTCCCCCCTCACTCCCTCTCCCTCCCCTCACTCCCTCTCCCTCCCCTCACTCCCTCTCCCTCCCCTCACTCGCTCTCCCTCCCCTCACTCCCTCTCCCTCCCCCTGTTCCCTCTCCCTCCCCTCACTCCCTCTCCCTCCCCCTGCTCCCTCTCCCTCCCCTCACTCGCTCTCCCTCCCCTCACTCGCTCTCCCTCCCCTCACTCCCTCTCCCTCCCCCTGTTCCCTCTCCCTCCCCTCACTCCCTCTCCCTCCCCCCTCACTCCCTCTCCCTCCCCCCTCACTCCCTCTCCCTCCCCCCTCACTCCCTCTCCCTCCCCCCTCACTCCCTCTCCCTCCCCCTGTTCCCTCTCCCTCCCCCCTCACTCCCTCTCCCTCCCCTCACTCCCTCTCCCTCCCCTCACTCCCTCTCCCTCCCCCTGTTCCCTCTCCCTCCCCTCGCTCCCTCTCCCTCCCCCTGTTCCCTCTCCCTCCCCTCACTCCCTCTCCCTCCCCTCACTCCCTCTCCCTCCCCTCGCTCCCTCTCCCTCCCCTCACTCCCTCTCCCTCCCCCCTCACTCCCTCTCCCTCCCCTCACTCCCTCTCCCTCCCCTCGCTCCCTCTCCCTCCCCTCACTCCCTCTCCCTCCCCTCGCTCCCTCTCCCTCCCCTCACTCCCTCTCCCTCCCCCCTGCTCCCTCTCCCTCCCCTCACTCCCTCTCCCTCCCCCCTCACTCCCTCTCCCTCCCCCTCACTCCCTCTCCCTCCCCCCTCACTCCCTCTCCCTCCCCCTGTTCCCTCTCCCTCCCCTCACTCCCTCTCCCTCCCCTCACTCCCTCTCCCTCCCCTCACTCCCTCTCCCTCCCCCCTCACTCCCTCTCCCTCCCCCTCACTCCCTCTCCCTCCCCCCTCACTCCCCCCTCCCTCCCCCCTCACTCCCTCTCCCTCCCCCTCGCTCCCTCTCCCTCCCCCTGTTCCCTCTCCCTCCCCCCTCACTCCCTCTCCCTCCCCTCACTCGCTCTCCCTCCCCCTGTTCCCTCTCCCTCCCCCCTCACTCCCTCTCCCTCCCCTCACTCGCTCTCCCTCCCCCTGTTCCCTCTCCCTCCCCCTCGCTCCCTCTCCCTCCCCCTGTTCCCTCTCCCTCCCCCCTCACTCCCTCTCCCTCCCCTCACTCGCTCTCCCTCCCCTCACTCCCTCTCCCTCCCCCCTCACTCCCTCTCCCTCCCCCCTCACTCCCTCTCCCTCCCCCTGCTCCCTCTCCCTCCCCTCACTCCCTCTCCCTCCCCCTCACTCCCTCTCCCTCCCCCTGTTCCCTCTCCCTCCCCTCACTCCCTCTCCCTCCCCCCTCACTCCCTCTCCCTCCCCCTGCTCCCTCTCCCTCCCCTCACTCCCTCTCCCTCCCCCTGTTCCCTCTCCCTCCCCTCACTCCCTCTCCCTCCCCTCGCTCCCTCTCCCTCCCCCTGTTCCCTCTCCCTCCCCCTCACTCCCTCTCCCTCCCCCTGTTCCCTCTCCCTCCCTCCCTCTCCCTCCCCCTCACTCCCTCTCCCTCCCCCTGTTCCCTCTCCCTCCCCTCACTCCCTCTCCCTCCCCTCGCTCCCTCTCCCTCCCCTCACTCCCTCTCCCTCCCCTCGCTCCCTCTCCCTCCCCTCACTCCCTCTCCCTCCCCCTGTTCCCTCTCCCTCCCCCCTCACTCCCTCTCCCTCCCCTCACTCCCTCTCCCTCCCCCTGTTCCCTCCCCTCGCTCCCTCTCCCTCCCCCTCACTCCCTCTCCCTCCCCCTGTTCCCTCTCCCTCCCCCCTCACTCCCTCTCCCTCCCCCCTGCTCCCTCTCCCTCCCCTCACTCCCTCTCCCTCCCCCTGCTCCCTCTCCCTGCCCTCACTCGCTCTCCCTCCCCTCACTCCCTCTCCCTCCCCTCACTCCCTCTCCCTCCCCTCACTCCCTCTCCCTCCCCTCACTCGCTCTCCCTCCCCTCACTCCCTCTCCCTCCCCTCACTCCCTCTCCCTCCCCCTCACTCCCTCTCCCTCCCCCTGTTCCCTCTCCCTCCCCTCACTCCCTCTCCCTCCCCTCGCTCGCTCTCCCTCCCCTCACTCCCTCTCCCTCCCCTCACTCCCTCTCCCTCCCCCTGCTCCCTCTCCCTCCCCTCACTCCCTCTCCCTCCCCCTGTTCCCTCTCCCTCCCCCCTCGCTCCCTCTCCTCCCCCTGTTCCCTCTCCCTCCCCCCTCACTCCCTCTCCCTCCCCCCTCGCTCCCTCTCCCTCCCCCTGTTCCCTCTCCCTCCCCTCACTCCCTCTCCCTCCCCTCGCTCCCTCTCCCTCCCCTCACTCCCTCTCCCTCCCCTCACTCCCTCTCCCTCCGCCTCACTCCCTCTCCCTCCCCTCACTCCCTCTCCCTCCCCTCACTCCCTCTCCCTCCCCTCGCTCCCTCTCCCTCCCCCTGCTCCCTCTCCCTCCCTCCCTCTCCCTCCCCTCGCTCCCTCTCCCTCCCCCTGTTCCCTCTCCCTCCCTCCCTCTCCCTCCCCCTGTTCCCTCTCCCTCCCTCCCTCTCCCTCCCCCTCACTCCCTCTCCCTCCCCCTGTTCCCTCTCCCTCCCCTCACTCCCTCTCCCTCCCCTCGCTCGCTCTCCCTCCCCTCACTCCCTCTCCCTCCCCTCACTCCCTCTCCCTCCCCCTGCTCCCTCTCCCTCCCCTCACTCCCTCTCCCTCCCCTCTGCTCCCTCCCTCTCTCTCTCTCTCACTCTCAGTCCCTCTCTCCATCTCGCTCTGTTTCCACACAGCTTCCTAAGCGCTCAGCGCCGGCGACGGATGTTGGTTTGACTGGAGAATGTTTAGTGTTGCAAGCAGCAGGCGGGTGGGTGAATGATTTGGGAGGGTTGGGGGGGTGGGATTTGAGGCGGGGGCATTGATACTGAACAATGAGGTGTGAAGTCCTATCCCTCCGCAGAGGCACAGGGATCCGATATCCGAGCCGTGGCCAAGTTTGATTACTCAGCGCGTTCCGGGAAGGAGCTGTCGCTGTGTAAAGGGGAACCGCTGCTGCTCTTCCAGAAGGTGTCCGACGACTGGTGGACAGGCCAGAGTGGAGGGGTCAGGGGACTCGTACCGCACAAGTACATCGAGGTGACGGACACGTGAGTAATTAAGAGGGGCCATCCAAACGTTTCCCACTCCTCTGGGTTCTCGGCTGCGAATCAGGGAGCGAAGGGGCCTGTTCAGCCGAGGGGTGAATCGCAGAGGCCCCGGGTCCTGGTTTGTAATGCTGCAGGATCTCGGCGAGAGGATGGGGGTGGGAGGGAGGGGGTAAGGTCGAGGGGCACTCCTAGACCTCCTGCACTGATCCCGCAACCCCCCCCCACCCCCAACCAGCCCATGACACCCGGAACTCCATCCTCAGGGTTTACCCCTAGATCGGCCGCCACCCGTGGACAGCGGAGACACAGGCCGTTCGGCCCAGCGGCTCTGTGCTAGCACCGGAGCTCCCCACGGGTTCCCTCTCGCTGTGGGACAGCGATTGGAGAGAGGAGGAACTCTGTTCTCTTCAGGAACCCCACCCACCCTCACCGCCAAAAAACCCAGGCTCTCTCCCCCCAGCCCCCCTGGACCCCAGTCCCCATCCCTGTTCCCGACCACCCGGATCCCAGTCCCAGTCCCTGTTCCCCCACCCCACCCCCCCGGCGTCCCCATAGTCCCCATCCCCTCCCCGAACCACGGTCCCTGCCCCCCAACAGACCCCATTCCCTTCCCAACCCAGACCCCAGCCTACATCTCCCTGATCCACCCATCACTTTGCTGCAATTGTTCACCTGCAAAGCATTAAACCCAACTTCCTTTCACCTCCAGCACTGATGGTTTACTCGATGTTCCCAGTGACTCTGCGAATGAACAGGCTCCAAGCGAGGAAGCAACAGGCAGCAGCAGGTAATGGGACTAGAGGGAGCTTTACTGTGTATCTAACCCCGTGCAGTACCTGTCCTGGGAGTGTTTGATGGGGACGGTGTAGAGGGAGATTTACTCTGTATCTAACCCCGTGCTGTACCTGTCCTGGGAGTGTTTGATGGGGACGGTGTAGAGGGAGATTTACTCTGTATCTAACCCCGTGCTGTACCTGTCCTGGGAGTGTTTGATGGGGACAGTGTAGAGGTAGCTTTACTCTGTATCTTACCCCGTGCTGTACCTGTCCTGGGAGTGTTTGATGGGGACAGTGTAGAGGGAGCTTTACTCTGTATCTTACCCCGTGCTGTACCTGTCCTGGGAGTGTTTGATAGGGACAGTGTAGAGGGAGATTTACTCTGTATCTAACCCCGTGCTGTACCTGTCCTGGGAGTGTTTGATGGGGACAGTGTAGAGGGAGATTTACTCTGTATCTAACCCCGTGCTGTACCTGTCCTGGGAGTGTTTGAGGGGGGCGGTGTAGAGGGAGATTTACTCTGTAACTAACCCCGTGCTGTACCTGTCCTGGGAGTGTTTGATGGGGACGGTGTAGAGGGAGATTTACTCTGTATCTAACCCCGTGCTGTACCTGTCCTGGGAGTGTTTGATGGGGACGGTGTAGAGGGAGATTTACTCTGTATCTCAGCCCGTGCTGTACCTGTCCTGGGAGTGTTTGATGGGGACGGTGTTGAGGGAGCTTTACTCTGTATCTAACCCCGTGCTGTACCTGTCCTGGGAGTGTTTGATGGGGACGGTGTAGAGGGAGATTTACTCTGTATCTAACTCCGTGCTGTACCTGTCCTGGGAGTGTTTGATGGTGATGGTGTAGAGGGAGATTTACTCTGTATCTAACTCCGTGCTGTACCTGTCCTGGGAGTGTTTGATGGGGACGGTGTAGAGGGAGATTTACTCTGTATCTAACCCCGTGCAGTACCTGTCCTGGGAGTGTTTGATGGGGACGGTGTGGAGAGTGCTTTACTCTGTAACTAACCCCGTGCTGTACCTGTCCTGGGAGTGTTTGATGGGGACAGTGTAGAGGGAGCTTTCCTCTGTATCTAATCTCGTGCTGTACCTGTCCTGGGAGTGTTTGATGAGGACAGTGTAGAGGGATCTTTACTCTGTATCTAACCCCGTGCTGTACCTGTCCTGGGAGTGTTTGATGGGGACGGTGTAGAGGGAGATTTACTCTCTATCTAACCCCGTGCTGTACCTGTCCTGGGAGTGTTTGATGGGGACGGTGTAGAGGCAGCTTTACTCTGTATCTAACCCTGTGCTGTCCCTGTCCTGGGAGTGTTTGATGGGGACGGTGTAGAGGGAGTTGTACTCTGTATCTAACCCCGTGCTGTACCTGTCCTGGGAGTGTTTGATGGGGACAGTGTAGAGGCAGCTTTACTCTGTATCTAACCCTGTGCTGTCCCTGTCCTGGGAGTGTTTGATGGGGACGGTGTAGAGGGAGTTGTACTCTGTATCTAACCCCGTGCTGTACCTGTCCTGGGAGTGTTTGATGGGGACAGTGTAGAGGGAGCTTTACTCTGTATCTAACCCCGTGCTGTACCTGTCCTGGGAGTGTTTGATGGGGACGCTGTAGAGGGAGTTGTACTCTGTATCTAACCCCGTGCTGTACCTGTCCTGGGAGTGTTTGATGGGGACAGTGTAGAGGGAGATTTACTCTGTATCTAACCCCATGCTGTACCTGTCCTGGGAGTGTTTGATGGGGACAGTGTAGAGGGAGATTTACTCTGTATCTAACCCCGTGCTGTACCTGTCCTGGGAGTGTTTGATGGGGACAGTGTAGAGGGAGATTTACTCTGTATCTAACCCCGTGCTGTACCTGTCCTGGGAGTGGGTCATGGGGACGGTGTAGAGGGAGATTTACTCTGTATCTAACCCCGTGTTGTACCTGTCCTGGGAGTGTTTGATGGGGACAGTGTAGAGGGAGATTTACTCTGTATCTAACTCCGTGCTGTACCTGTCCTGGGAGTGTTTGATGGGGACGGTGTAGAGGGAGATTTACTCTGTATCTAACCCCGTGCTGTACCTGTCCTGGGAGTGTTTGATGGGGACGGTGTAGAAGGAGATTTACTGTGTATCTAACCCTGTGCTGTACCTGTCCTGGGAGTGTTTGATGGGGACGGTGTAGAGGGATCTTTACTCTGTATCTAACCCCGTGCTGTACCTGTCCTGGGAGTGTTTGATGGGGACGGTGTAGAGGGATCTTTACTCTGTATCTAACCCCATGCTGTACCTGTCCTGGAATGTTTGATGGGGACGTTGTAGAAGGAGATTTACTGTGTATCTAACCCTGTGCTGTACCTGTCCTGCGATCAGACTCGCACCGTTGAGTGACTCTGACAGTGATCCAATGCTCAGGAAGAGGAGCGGTAGCAGTCCAGTGAGGAAGATATCCACTCTGTTTGTTGATGGTGCTGCGCGAATCCCAGCTTCTCAACCCAGTCCACACAAAATGTTGCCGACCCGCTCTAATGCCCCGGATGAGAGGTGAGAGGAGAGACCGATGATTTTTTAAAAGTTATTCACGGGATGTGGGGGTCGCTGGCTGGGCCCAGCGTTTATTGCCCATCCCTAATTGCCCCCCTTGAGAAGGTGGGGGGTGAGCTGCCTTCTTGAGCCGCTGCAGTCCCCGTGTGGTGTAGGTACACCCACCGTGCTGTTAGGGAGGGAGTTCCAGGATTGTGTCCGTGTGGTGTAGGTACACCCACCGTGCTGTTAGGGAGGGAGTTCCAGGATTGTGTCCGTGTGGTGTAGGTACACCCACCGTGCTGTTAGGGAGGGAGTTCCAGGATTGGGTCCTGTGTGGTGTAGGTACACCCACCGTGCTGTTAGGGAGGGAGTTCCAGGATTGTGTCCCGTGTGGTGTAGGTACACCCACCGCGCTGTTAGGGAGGGAGTTCCAGGATTGGGTCCGTGTGGTGTAGGTACACCCACCGTGCTGTTAGGGAGGGAGTTCCAGGATTGGGTCCGTGTGGTGTAGGTACACCCACCGTGCTGTTAGGGAGGGAGTTCCAGGATTGTGTCCGTGTGGTGTAGGTACACCCACCGTGCTGTTAGGGAGGGAGTTCCAGGATTGTGTCCGTGTGGTGTAGGTACACCCACCGTGCTGTTAGGGAGGGAGTTCCAGGATTGTGTCCGTGTGGTGTAGGTACACCCACCGTGCTGTTAGGGAGGGAGTTCCAGGATTGGGTCCGTGTGGTGTAGGTACACCCACCGTGCTGTTAGGGAGGGAGTTCCAGGATTGGGTCCGTGTGGTGTAGGTACACCCACCGTGCTGTTAGGGAGGGAGTTCCAGGATTGGGTCCGTGTGGTGTAGGTACACCCACCGTGCTGTTAGGGAGGGAGTTCCAGGATTGTGTCCGTGTGGTGTAGGTACACCCATGGCGCTGTTAGGGAGGGAGTTCCAGGATTGTGTCCGTGTGGTGTAGGTACACCCACCGTGCTGTTAGGGAGGGAGTTCCAGGATTTTGGCCCAGCGACAGTGAAGGAACGGCCGATATATTTCCAAGTCGGGATGGTGAGTGGCTCGGAGGGGAACTTGCAGGTGGTGGGTGTTCCCCATGTGTCTGCTGCCCTTGTCCTTCTAGATGGTAGAGGTGGTGGGTTTGGACGGCGCTGTCGAAGGAGCCTTGGCGAGATGCTGCAGTGCATCTTGTAGATGGTACACACACTGCTGCCCCTGTGCGTCGGTGGTGGAGGGAGTGAATGTTGAAGCTGGTGGATGGGGTGCCGATCATGTCTACGTGTTTATGTATATGTGTCTTTGTGTATCAGCTGTGTGTGTGTCCCCCTGGGAAGAGGTGCGTACTCTCTGCATTCACTGAGGGGTGTGTGTGCCAGCGTGTCAGTGTGTGTGTTTGTGTATACGTGTGTGCCTCGCCATGGGGAGGTGTGTACTCTCTCTGCATTCACAGATCTGTGTTTGTGCGTGTGTTTGTGTGTGCTTCCCCATGGGGAGGTGTGTACCCTATGTTCACTGAGCTGTGTGTGTGTGTGTGTGTGTGTGTCCCCACATGGGGAGGTGCGTACTCTGCGTTCACTGAGCTGTGTGTGTGTGTGTGCGTGTGTGTCCCAACATGGGGAGGTGCGTACTCTGCGTTCACTGCTCTGTGTGTGTGTGTGTGTGAGTGAGTGGTGATGTCCCTCAAGATGTGAGGGTGTGTGTGTGCCCCCATTGGGAGGTGTGTACTCTGCGTTCACTGAGCTGTGTGGGTGTGTGTAAGTGTGGGTGTGTGTGTGGAGGGTGTGTGTGTGGAGGGTGTGTGTGTGTGTGTGGAGGGTGTGTGTGTGTGTGTGCGCGCGACCCCATGGGCAGGTGCGTACTCTGCGTTCACTGAGCTGTGTGTGTGTGTATATGTGTGTATGTGTGTGTAAGTGTGGGTGTGTGTGTGGAGGGTGTGTGTGTGGAGGGTGTGTGTGTGTGCTTGTGGAGGGTGTGTGTGTGTGTGTGTGTGCGCGACCCCATGGGCAGGTGCGTACTCTGCGTTCACTGCTCTGTGGGTGTGGGTGTGTGTGTGTGTGAGTGGTGATGTCCCTCAAGATGTGAGGCTGTGTGTGTGCCCCCATGGGGAGGTGTGTACTCTGCGTTCACTGAGCTGTGTGGGTGTGTGTAAGTGTGGGTGTGTGTGTGGAGGGTGTGTGTGTGGAGGGTGTGTGTGTGTGTGTGGAGGGTGTGTGTGTGTGTGTGTGCGCGCGACCCCATGGGCAGGTGCGTACTCTGCGTTCACTGAGCTGTGTGTGTGTGTATGTGTGTGTAAGTGTGGGTGTGTGTGTGGAGGGTGTGTGTGTGGAGGGTGTGTGTGTGTGCTTGTGGAGGGTGTGTGTGTGTGTGTGTGTGTGTGTGCGCGACCCCATGGGCAGGTGCGTACTCTGCGTTCACTGAGCTGTGTGTGTGTGTATGTGGGTGTAAGTGTGGGTGTGTGTGTGGAGGGTGTGTGGAGAGTGTGTGTGTATGTGTGTGTGTGTGTGTGTGTGTGCGTGTGCGCGTCCCCATGGGGAGGTGTGTACTCTGCGTTCACTGAGCTCTGTGTGTGTGAGTGTGTGTGTGTGTATGTGTGTGTGTGTATGTGTATTTGTGTGTGTGTGTGTGGAGGGTGTGTGTGTGGAGGGTGTGTCTGTGGAGGGTGTGTGTGTATGTGTGTGTGTATGTATGTGTGTGTGTGTGTGTGTATGTATGTGTGTGAGTGTGTGTGTGTGTGTGCATGTGTGTGTGTGAGGGTGTGTGTGTGAGTGTGTGTGAGGGTGTGTGTGTGAGTGTGTGTGTGTGTGTGTGGAGGGTGTGTGTGTGTGTGTGTGTGTGTGTGTGGAGGGTGTGTGTGTGTGTGTGTGTGTGTGTGTGGAGGGTGTGTGTGTGGAGGGTGTGTGTGTGTGGAAGGGGTGTGTGTGTGTGTGTGGAAGGGGTGTGTGTGTGTGTGTGGAGGGTGTGTGTGTGTGTGGAGGGTGTGTGTGTGTGTGGAGGGTGTGTGTGTGTGTGTGTGGAGGGTGTGTACGTGTGTGTGTGGAGGGTGTTCGTGTGTGGAGGGGGTGCGTGTGTGGAGGGGGTGTGTGTGTGTGGAGGGTGTGTATGTGTGTGTGTGTGTGTGGAGGGTGTGTGTGTGTGGAGGGTGTGTGTGTGTGTGTGTGTGTGGAGGGTGTGTGTGTGTGTGGAAGGGGTGTGTGTGTGTGTGTGTGTGGAGGGTGTGTGTGTGTGTGGAGGGTGTGTGTGTTTGTGTGTGGAGGGTGTGTGTGTGTGTGGAGGGTGTGTGTGTGTGTGTGGAGGGTGTGTGTGTGTGTGGGGAGGGTGTGTGTGTGTGTGTGTGGGGAGGGTGTGTGTGTGTGTGGAGGGGGTGTGTGTGTGTGGAGGGGGTGTGTGTGTGTGGAGGGTGTGTGTGTGTGGAGGGTGTGTGTGTGTGTGTATGTGTGTGTGTGTATGTATGTGTGTGAGTGTGTGTGTGGAGGGTGTGTGTGTGTGTGTGTGTGGAGGGTGGGTGTGTGTGTGTGGAGGGGGTGTGTGTGTGTGTATGTATGTGTGTGTGTATGTATGTGTGTGTGGAGGGTGTGTGTGTGTGTGGAGGGTGTGTGTGTGTGTGTGGAGGGTGTGTGTGTGTGTGGAGGGGGTGTGTGTGTGTGTGGAAGGTGTGTGTGTGTGTGGAGGGTGTGTGTGTGTGTGTGGGGAGGGTGTGTGTGTGTGTGTGTGGGGAGGGTGTGTGTGTGTGTGGAGGGGGTGTGTGTGTGTGGAGGGGGTGTGTGTGTGTGGAGGGTGTGTGTGTGTGGAGGGTGTGTGTGTGTGGAGGGTGTGTGTGTGTGTGTGTGTGTGTGGAGGGTGGGTGTGTGTGTGTGGAGGGGGTGTGTGTGTGTGTATGTGTGTGTGTGTATGTATATGTGTGTGGAGGGGGTGTGTGTGTGTGGAGGGTGTGTGTGTGTGTGGAGGGTGTCTGTGTGTGTGTGTGGAAGGGGTGTGTGTGTGTGTGTGAAGGGTGTGTGTGTGTGTGGAGGGTGTGTGTGTGTGTGGAGGGGGTGTGTGTGTGTGTATGGAGGGTGTGTGTGTGTGTGGAGGGGGTGTGTGTGTGTGTGGAGGGTGTGTATGTGTGTGTGTATGTATGTGTGTGTGGAGGGTGTGTGTGTGTGTGGAGGGTGTGTGTGTGTGTGTGTGGAGGGTGTGTGTGTGTGTGTGTGGAGGGTGTGTGTGTGTGTGTGTGGAGGGTGTGTGTGTGTGTGGAGGGTGTGTGTGTGTGTGTGTGGAGGGTGTGTGTGTGTGTGGAAGGGGTGTGTGTGTGTGTGTGTGTGGAGGGTGTGTGTGTGTGTGTGTGGAGGGTGTGTGTGTGTGTGTGGAGGGTGTGTGTGTGTGTGTGTGTGTGGAGGGTGTGTGTGTGTGTGGAGGGGGTGTGTGTGTGTGTGTGGAGGGTGTGTGTGTGTGTGAAGGGTGTGTGTGTGTGTGTGTGTGGAAGGGGTGTGTGTGTGTGTGTGGAGGGTGTGTGTGTGTGTGGAGGGTGTGTGTGTGTGTGGAGGGGGTGTGTATGTGTGTGTAGAGGGTGTGTACATGTGTGTGTGGAGGGTGTTCGTGTGTGGAGGGGGTGTGTGTGTGTGTGGAGGGTGTGTGTGTGTGTGTGGAGGGGGTGTGTGTGTGTGTGGAGGGTGTGTGTGTGTGTGTGGAGGGTGTGTGTGTGTGTGGAGGGGGTGTGTGTGTGTGTGGAGGGTGTGTATGTGTGTGTGTGTGTGTGTGTGTGGGGAGGGTGTGTGTGTGTGTATGTATGTGTGTGTGTATGTATGTGTGTGTGGAGGGTGTGTGTGTGTGTGTGGAGGGTGTGTGTGTGTGTGGAGGGGGTGTGTGTGTGTGTGTGGAGGGTGTGTGTGTGTGTGGAGGGTGTGTGTGTGTGTGGGGAGGGTGTGTGTGTGTGTGTGGGGAGGGTGTGTGTGTGTGTGGAGGGGGTGTGTGTGTGTGGAGGGGGTGTGTGTGTGTGGAGGGTGTGTGTGTGTGGAGGGTGTGTGTGTGTGTGTATGTGTGTGTGTGTATGTATGTGTGTGAGTGTGTGTGTGGAGGGTGTGTGTGTGTGTGTGTGTGTGTGGAGGGTGGGTGTGTGTGTGTGGAGGGGGTGTGTGTGTGTGTATGTGTGTGTGTGTGTATGTATGTGTGTGTGGAGGGTGTGTGTGTGTGTGGAGGGTGTCTGTGTGTGTGTGTGGAAGGGGTGTGTGTGTGTGTGTGGAGGGTGTGTGTGTGTGTGGAGGGTGTGTGTGTGTGTGGAGGGGGTGTGTGTGTGTGTGTGGAGGGTGTGTACGTGTGTGTGTGGAGGGTGTTCGTGTGTGGAGGGGGTGCGTGTGTGGAGGGGGTGTGTGTGTGTGGAGGGTGTGTATGTGTGTGTATGTGTGTGTGTGTGGAGGGTGTGTGTGTGTGTGTGTGGAGGGTGTGTGTGTGTGTGTGTGGAGGGTGTGTGTGTGTGTGGAGGGTGTGTGTGTGTGTGTGTGTGGAGGGTGTGTGTGTGTGTGGAGGGGGTGTGTGTGTGTGTGTGGAGGGTGTGTGTGTGTGGGGAGGGTGTGTGTGTGTGTGTGGGGAGGGTGTGTGTGTGTGGGGAGGGTGTGTGTGTGTGTGGAGGGGGTGTGTGTGTGTGGAGGGTGTGTGTGTGTGTGTGGAGGGTGTGTGTGTGTGTGTGGAGGGTGTGTGTGTGTGTGTGTGAAGGGTGTGTGTGTGTGTGTGTGTGGAAGGGGTGTGTGTGTGTGTGTGGAGGGTGTGTGTGTGTGTGGAGGGTGTGTGTGTGTGTGGAGGGGGTGTGTATGTGTGTGTGGAGGGTGTGTACATGTGTGTGTGGAGGGTGTTCGTGTGTGGAGGGGGTGTGTGTGTGTGTGGAGGGTGTGTGTGTGTGTGTGGAGGGGGTGTGTGTGTGTGTGTGGAGGGTGTGTGTGTGTGTGTGGAGGGTGTGTGTGTGTGTGGAGGGGGTGTGTGTGTGTGTGGAGGGTGTGTATGTGTGTGTGTGTGTGTGTGGGGAGGGGGTGTGTGTGTGTGGGGAGGGTGTGTGTGTGTGTGGGGAGGGTGTGTGTGTGTGTGGAGGGTGTGTGTGTGTGTGTGTGTGGAGGGGGTGTGTGTGTGGAGGGTGTGTGTGTGTGTGTGTGGAGGGGGTGTGTGTGTGTGGAGGGGGTGTGTGTGTGTGTGTGGAGGGGGTGTGTGTGTGTGTGGAGGGTGTGTGTGTGTGTGTGTGTGTGTGTGTGTGGAGGGGGTGTGTGTGTGTGTGGAGGGTGTGTATGTGTGTGTGTGGAGGGTGTGTATGTGTGTGTGTGGAGGGTGTGTGTGTGTGTGTGGGGAGGGGGTGTGTGTGTGTGGGGAGGGTGTGTGTGTGTGTGCGGGGAGGGTGTGTGTGTGTGGGGAGGGTGTGTGTGTGTGTGGGGAGGGTGTGTGTGTGTGTGGAGAGGGTGTGTGTGTGTGTGGAGGGTGTGTGTGTGTGTGTGTGGAGGGGGTGTGTGTGTGGAGGGTGTGTGTGTGTGTGTGTGTGTGGAGGGTGTGTGTGTGTGTGGAGGGTGTGTGTGTGGAGGGTGTGTATGTGTGTGTGTGGAGGGTGTGTATGTGTGTGTGTGGAGGGTGTGTATGTGTGTGTGTGGAGGGGGTGTGTGTGTGTGGAGGGGGGGTGTGTGTGTGTGTGGAGGGGGTGTGTGTGTGGAGGGGGTGTGTGTGTGTGTGGAGGGTGTGTGTGTGTGTGTGGAGGGGGTGTGTGTGTGGAGGGGGTGTGTGTGTGTGTGGAGGGTGTGTATGTGTGTGTGTGGAGGGGGGGTGTGTGTGTGTGGAGGGGGTGTGTGTGTGTGTGGAGGGGGTGTGTGTGTGGAGGGGGTGTGTGTGTGTGTGGAGGGTGTGTATGTGTGTGTGTGGAGGGGGGGTGTGTGTGTGTGGGGAGGGTGTGTGTGTGTGTGTGGAGGGTGTATGTGTGTGTGTGGAGGGTGTGTGTGTGT
This sequence comes from Carcharodon carcharias, assembly GCF_017639515.1. Lineage (NCBI taxonomy): Eukaryota > Metazoa > Chordata > Chondrichthyes > Lamniformes > Lamnidae > Carcharodon > Carcharodon carcharias. The sequence continues at coordinate 813,025 of NW_024470721.1, forward strand.
GTGTGTGTGTGTGGAGGGGGTGTGTGTGTGTGGAGGGTGTATGTGTGTGTGTGGAGGGGGTGTGTGTGTGTGGAGGGTGTGTGTGTGTGTGTGGAGGGGGGTGTGTGTGTGTGGAGGGTGTGTGTGTGTGTGTGTGGAGGGGGTGTGTGTGTGTGGAGGGTGTGTGTGTGTGTGTGGAGGGGGTGTGTGTGTGTGGAGGGTGTGTGTGTGTGTGTGTGGAGGGGGTGTGTGTGTGTGGAGGGTGTGTATGTGTGTGTATGTGTGTGTGTGTGTGTGTGTGTGCCCCCCCCCACCCCGCCATGGGTAGGTGTGTACTCTGCGTTCACTGAGCTGTTTATTTGTTGACAGGCACAGTGTTTCTGTCGCGATTCAGGAGAGAAGGAACACGTTGGACCTAATGCAGCTGAGTCACAGGCCAGACCGGACTGCAGCCAGCAAACTGGACCGGCAACATTCTGAGAAACCAGCCTCGGAACTCAGCAAGGTTAGTGTGAGGAAACAGCAGCATTGCAAAGGGCTGAATGGCCTCATTCCTCCATATTCCTCTGGCAATGGTACAGCATTGATATAAACAACGAACATACAAGCCTGAAACCACTGATTTTGAGTGATACAGCACAGGTGGAGGCCATTGCGCCCATCATGCTTCTGCTGGCTCTTTGTAAGATCTATCCCATTAATCCTACTCTCTGCCCCCCCCCACACACCCTGTGAATCGAGTATTTCTCCAATTCCCTCCCTTTTGAACGTTCCTATTGAATCTGCTTCCACCGCCCTTTCAGGCAGCGCCTTCCAGACCACCACAACTCACTGGGTCAGACACATTCTCCTCATCTCCCCCCCACCCCCTCTGGATCTTTTACCGATTCTCTTCAATCTGTGTCCCCCCCACCCCGTCTGGTTACCGGCCCTCCGGCCAGTGTTTCCAGTGTACCCTCAGAATTGTGGAAGCATTTGTTAAATCTCCCCTTAACCTCCTGGAAGAACATCAGGAGCAAGAGGGCCATTCAGCCCCTCGAGTCTGTTCCATTGTTCAAGAAGATCACAATGATTTTCCCCCTCCACTTCACACTCCCACACAACTCCTTCATCCCCTTTTGTACCCAACAATCGATCCATCTCTGAATTCAATATACTCAACTATCTCAGCCTTAAATATGCTCACCGACTGTCTCAGCACTAAATATGCTCACCGACTGTCTCAGCTTTAAACATACTCACCGACTGTCTAAGCGTTAAACATACTCACCGACTCTCTCAGCATTAAACATACTCACCGACTCTCTCAGCTTTAAACATTCAGAAACTGTTTCTGCTTTAAACATATTCACCGACTGTCTCTGCTTTAAACATACTCACCGAATGTCTAAGCCTTAAAAATACTCACTGACTCTCTCAGCTTTAAACATACTCACCGACTGTCTCAGCTTTAAACATACTCACCGACTGTCTCAGCTTTAAACATACTCACCGACTCTCTCTGCTTTAAGCAGACTCACCGACTCTCTCAGCTTTAAACATACTCACCGACTGTCTCTGCTTTAAACACACTCACCGACTGTCTCAGCCTTAAACATACTCACCGACTGTCTCAGCTTTAAACATACTCACCGACTGTCTCAGCTTTAAACATACTCACCGACTGTCTAAGCCTTAAACATACTCACCGACTGTCTCTGCTTTAAACATACTCACTGACTGTCTCAGCTTTAAACATACTCACCGACTGTCTCAGCTTTAAACATACTCACCGACTCTCTCAGCTTTAAACATACTCAGAAACTGTTTCTGCTTTAAACATACTCACCGACTGTCTCAGCTTTAAACATAATCACCGACTGTCTCAGCTTTAACCATACTCACCGAATGTCTCAGTCTTAAACATACTCACCGACTGTCTCAGCTTTAAACATACTCACCGACTGTCTCAGTCTTAAACATACTCACCGACTGTCTCAGCTTTAAACATACTCAACGACTGTCTCTGCTATAAACATACTCACCGACTGTCTCAGCTTTAAACATACTCACCGACTGTCTCAGCATTAAACATACTCACCGACTGTCTCAGCTTTAAACATACTCACCGACTCGCTCAGCCTTAAACATACTCACCGACTGTCTCAGCTTTAAACATACTCACCAACTGTCTCAGCCTTAAACATACTCACCGACTGTCTCAGCTTTAAACATACTCACCGACTGTCTCAGCTTTAAACATACTCACCAACTCTCTCAGCTTTAAACATACTCACCGACTGTCTCAGCTTTAAACATACTCACCGACTGTCTCAGCCTTAAACATACTCACCGACTGTCTCAGCTTTAAACATACTCACCGACTCTCTCAGCTTTAAACATACTCACCGACTGTCTCAGCTTTAAACATACTCACCGACTGTCTCAGCTTTAAACATACTCACCGACTGTCTCTGCTTTAAAGATACTCACCGACTCTCTCAGCTTTAAACATACTCACCGACTGTCTCTGCTTTAAACATACTCACCAACTGTCTCAGTCTTAAACACACTCACCGACTGTCTCAGCCTTAAACATACTCACCGACTGTCTCAGCTTTAAACATACTCACCGACTGTCTCAGCTTTAAACATACTCACCGACTGTCTAAGCCTTAAACATACTCACCGACTGTCTCTGCTTTAAACATACTCACTGACTGTCTCAGCTTTAAACATACTCACCGACTGTCTCAGCTTTAAACATACTCACCGACTCTCTCAGCTTTAAACATACTCAGAAACTGTTTCTGCTTTAAACATACTCACCGACTGTCTCAGCTTTAAACATAATCACCGACTGTCTCTGCCTTAAACATACTCACCAACTCTCTCAGCTTTAAACATACTCACCGACTGTCTCAGCTTTAAACATACTCACCGACTGTCTCAGCCTTAAACATACTCACCGACTGTCTCAGCTTTAAACATACTCACCGACTCTCTCAGCTTTAAACATACTCACCGACTGTCTCAGCTTTAAACATACTCACCGACTGTCTCAGCTTTAAACATACTCACCGACTGTCTCTGCTTTAAAGATACTCACCGACTCTCTCAGCTTTAAACATACTCACCGACTGTCTCTGCTTTAAACATACTCACCAACTGTCTCAGTCTTAAACACACTCACCGACTGTCTCAGCCTTAAACATACTCACCGACTGTCTCAGCTTTAAACATACTCACCGACTGTCTCAGCTTTAAACATACTCACCGACTGTCTAAGCCTTAAACATACTCACCGACTGTCTCTGCTTTAAACATACTCACTGACTGTCTCAGCTTTAAACATACTCACCGACTGTCTCAGCTTTAAACATACTCACCGACTCTCTCAGCTTTAAACATACTCAGAAACTGTTTCTGCTTTAAACATACTCACCGACTGTCTCAGCTTTAAACATAATCACCGACTGTCTCAGCTTTAACCATACTCACCGAATGTCTCAGTCTTAAACATACTCACCGACTGTCTCAGCTTTAAACATACTCACCGACTGTCTCAGTCTTAAACATACTCACCGACTGTCTCAGCTTTAAACATACTCAACGACTGTCTCTGCTATAAACATACTCACCGACTGTCTCAGCTTTAAACATACTCACCGACTGTCTCAGCATTAAACATACTCACCGACTGTCTCAGCTTTAAACATACTCACCGACTCGCTCAGCCTTAAACATACTCACCGACTGTCTCAGCTTTAAACATACTCACCAACTGTCTCAGCCTTAAACATACTCACCGACTGTCTCAGCTTTAAACATACTCACCGACTGTCTCTGCCTTAAACATACTCACCAACTCTCTCAGCTTTAAACATACTCACCGACTGTCTCAGCTTTAAACATACTCACCGACTGTCTCAGCCTTAAACATACTCACCGACTGTCTCAGCTTTAAACATACTCACCGACTCTCTCAGCTTTAAACATACTCACCGACTGTCTCAGCTTTAAACATACTCACCGACTGTCTCAGCTTTAAACATACTCACCGACTGTCTCTGCTTTAAAGATACTCACCGACTCTCTCAGCTTTAAACATACTCACCGACTGTCTCTGCTTTAAACATACTCACCAACTGTCTCAGTCTTAAACATACTCACCGACTGTCTCAGCTTTAAACATACTCAACGACTGTCTCTGCTATAAACATACTCACCGACTGTCTCAGCTTTAAACATACTCACCGACTGTCTCAGCGTTAAACATACTCACCGACTGTCTCAGCTTTAAACATACTCACCGACTCGCTCAGCCTTAAACATACTCACCGACTGTCTCTGCCTTAAACATACTCACCGACTCTCTCAGCTTTAAACATACTCACCGACTGTCTCAGCTTTAAACATACTCACTGACTGTCTCAGCCTTAAACATACTCACCGACTGTCTCAGCTTTAAACATACTCACCGACTCTCTCAGCTTTAAACATACTCACCGACTGTCTCAGCTTTAAACATACTCACCGACTGTCTCAGCTTTAAACATACTCACCGACTGTCTCTGCTTTAAAGATACTCATCGACTCTCTCAGCTTTAAACATACTCACCGACTGTCTCTGCTTTAAACATACTCACCGACTGTCTCTGCTTTAAACATACTCACCGACTCTCTCAGCTTTAAACATACTCACCGACTGTCTGTGCTTTAAACATACTCACCGACTGTCTCTGCTTTAAACATACTCACCGACTGTCTCTGCTTTAAACATACTCACCGACTGTCTCTGCTTTAAACATACTCACCGACTCTCTCAGCTTTAAACATACTCACCGACTGTCTCAGCTTTAAACATACTCACCGACTGTCTCAGCTTTAAACATACTCACCGACTGTCTCTGCCTTAAACATACTCACCGACTCTCTCAGCTTTAAACATACTCACCGACTGTCTCAGCTTTAAACATACGCACCGACTGTCTCAGCCTTAAACATACTCACAGACTGTCTCAGTTTAAACATACTCACCGACTGTCTCAGCTTTAAACATACTCACCGACTGTCTCAGCTTTAAACATACTCACTGAATGTCTCTGCCTTAAATATGCTCACCGACTGTCTAAGCCTTAAACATACTCACCGACTGTTTCTGCCTTAAACATACTCACCGACTGTCTCAGCTTTATACATACTCACCAACTGTCTCTGCCTTAAACATACTCTCCGCCTGTCTCAGCTTTAAACATACTAACTGACTGTCTCAGCCTTAAACATACTCACCGACTGTCTCAGCTTTAAACATACTCACCGACTGTCTCAGCCTTAAACATACTCACTGACTGTCTCAGTCTTAAACATACTCACCGACTGTATCAGCTGTAAACATACTCACCGACTGTCGCTGCCTTAAACATACTCACCGACTGTCTCAGCCTTAAACATACTCACCGACTGTCTCAGCCTTAAATATACTCACTGACTGTCTCTGCTTTAAACATACTCACCGTCTGTCTCAGCCTTAAACATACTCACCGACTCTCTCAGCCGTAAACATACTCACCGACTGTCTCAGCCTTAAATATACTCACCGACTATCTCAGCTTTAAACATACTCACCGACTGTCTCACCTTTCAACATACACACCGACTGTCTCAGCCTTAACCATACTCACTGACTGTCTCAGCTTTAAACATACTCACCGAGTCTCTCAGCCTTGAATATACTCGCCGACTGTCTCTGCTTTAAACATACTCACTAATTTCTCTGCCGTAAACATATTCACCGACTGTCTCAGCCTTAAAAAAATTCACCGACTGTCTCAGCCTTAAACATACTCACTGACTGTCTCAGTCTTAAACATACTCACCGACTGTCTCAGTCTTAAACATACTCACCGACTGTCTCTGCTTTAAACATACTCACCGACTGTCTCAGCTTTAAACATACTCACCGACTGTCTCAGCTTTAAACATACTCACCGACTGTCTCAGCCTTAAACATACTCACTGACTGTCTCAGTCTTAAACATACTCACCGACTGTCTCAGTCTTAAACATACTCACCGACTGTCTCAGCTTTAAACATACTCACCGACTGTCTCAGCTTTAAACATACTCACCGACTGTCTCTGCCTTAAACATACACACTGACTGTCTCAGCCTTAAACATACTCACCGACTGTCTCAGCCTTAAATATACTCACTGACTTTCTCCGTTTTAAACATACTCACCGACTGTCACTGTCTTAAACATACTCAACGACTGTCTCAGACTTAAACATACTCACCGACTCTCTCAGCCCTAAACATACTCACCGACTGTCTCAGCCTTAATCATACTCACCGACTCTCTCAGCTTTAAACATACTCACCGCCTGTCTCAGCCTTAAACATACTCACCGACTGTGTCAGCCTTAAACATACTCACCGACTGTCTCAGCCTTAAACATACTCACCAACTGTCTCAGCCTTAATCATACTCACCGACTCTCTCAGCTTTAAACTTAGTCACCGACTGTCTCAGCCTTAAACATACTCACCGACTGTCTCAGCCTTAAATATACTCACCTACTGTCTCAGCCTTAAACATACTCACCGACTGTCTCAGCCTTAAACATGCTCACCGACTCTCTCAGCTTTAAACATATTCACCGACTGTCTCAGCCTTAAATATACTCACCGACTGTCTCTGCCTTAAACATACTCACTGACTGTCTCTGCTTTAAACATACTCACTAATTTCTCTGCCTTAAACATACTCACTGACTGTCTCAGCCTTAAACAAATTCACCGACTGTCTCAGCCTTAAACATGCTCACCGACTCTCAGCTTTAAACATACTCACCGACTGTCTTAGCTTTAAACATACTCACCGACTGTCTCAGCCTTAAACATGCTCACCGACTCTCTCAGCCTTAAATATACTCACCGACTGTCTCTGCCTTAAACATACTCTCCGACTGTCTCAGCTTTAAACATACTCACCGACTGTCTCAGCTTTAAATATACTCACCGACTGTCTCAGCTTTAAATATACTCTCCGACTGTCTCAGCTTTAAACATACTCACAGACTGTCTCAGTTTAAACATACTCACCGACTGTCTCAGCTTTAAACATACTCACCGACTGTCTCAGCTTTAAACATACTCACTGACTGTCTCTGCCTTAAATATGCTCACCGACTGTCTATGCCTTAAACATAATCACCGACTGTCTCTGCCTTAAACATACTCACCGACTGTCTCAGCTTTAAACATACTCACCAACTGTCTCTGCCTTAAACATACTCTCCGCCTGTCTCAGCTTTAAACATACTAACTGACTGTCTCAGCCTTAAACATACTCACCGACTGTCTCAGCTTTAAACATACTCACCGACTGTCTCAGCCTTAAACATACTCACTGACTGTCTCAGTCTTAAACATACTCACCGACTGTCTCAGTCTTAAACATACTCACCGACTGTCTCAGCTGTAAACATACTCACCGACTGTCGCTGCCTTAAACATACTGACCGACTGTCTCAGCCTTAAACATACTCACCGACTGTCTCAGCCTTAAATATACTCACTGACTGTCTCTGCTTTAAACATACTCACCGTCTGTCTCAGCCTTAAACATACTCACCGACTCTCTCAGCCGTAAACATACTCACCGACTGTCTCAGCCTTAAATATACTCACCGACTATCTCAGCTTTAAACATACTCACCGACTGTCTCACCTTTCAACATACTCACCGACTGTCTCAGCCTTAACCATACTCACTGACTGTCTCAGCTTTAAACATACTCACCGAGTCTCTCAGCCTTGAATATACTCGCCGACTGTCTCTGCTTTAAACATACTCACTAATTTCTCTGCCTTAAACATATTCACCGACTGTCTCAGCCTTAAACAATTTCACCGACTGTCTCAGCCTTAAACATGCTCACTGACTCTCTCAGCTTTAAACATACTCACCGACTGTCTCAGCTTTAAACATACTCACCGACTGTCTCAGCTTTAAACATACTCACCGACTGTCTCAGCTTTAAACATACTCACCGACTGTCTCAGCCTTAAACATACTCACTGACTGTCTCAGTCTTAAACATACTCACCGACTGTCTCAGTCTTAAACATACTCACCGACTGTCTCAGCCTTAAATATACTCACCGACTGTCTCTGCCCTAAACATACTCACCGACTGTCTCAGCCTTAAACATACTCACTGACTCTCTCAGCTTTAAACATACTCACCGACTGTCTCAGCTTTAAACATACTCACTGACTGTCTCAGCCTTAAACATACTCACTGACTGTCTCAGTCTTAAACATACTCACCGACTGTCTCAGTCTTAAACATACTCACCGACTGTCTCAGCTTTAAACATACTCACCGACTGTCTCAGCTTTAAACATACTCACCGACTGTCTCTGCCTTAAACATACTCACTGACTGTCTCAGCCCTAAACATACTCACCGACTGTCTCAGCCTTAAATATACTCACTGACTGTCTCCGTTTTAAACATACTCACCGACTGTCACTGTCTTAAACATACTCACCGACTGTCTCAGACTTAAACATACTCACCGACTCTCTCAGCCGTAAACATACTCACCGACTGTCTCAGCCTTAATCATACTCACCGACTCTCTCAGCTTTAAACATAATCACCGCCTGTCTCAGCCTTAAACATACTCACCGACTGTGTCAGCCTTAAACATACTCACCGACTGTCTCAGCCTTAAACATACTCACCAACTGTCTCAGCCTTAATCATACTCACCGACTCTCTCAGCTTTAAACATAGTCACCGACTGTCTCAGCCTTAAACATACTCACCGACTGTCTCAGCCTTAAATATACTCACCTACTGTCTCAGCCTTAAACATACTCACCGACTGTCTCAGCCTTAAACATGCTCACCGACTCTCTCAGCTTTAAACATACTCACCGACTGTCTCAGCCTTAAATATACTCACCGACTGTCTCAGCTTTAAACATGCTCACCGACTGTCTCACCTTGAACATACACACCGACTGTCTCTGCCTTAAACATACTCACCTACTGTCTAAGCTTTAAACATACTCACCGTCTGTCTCAGCTTTAAACATACTCACCGACTGTCTCACCTTTGAACATACTCACCGACTGTCTCTGCCTTAAACATACTCACTGACTGTCTCTGCTTTAAACATACTCACTAATTTCTCTGCCTTAAACATACTCACTGACTGTCTCAGCCTTAAACAAATTCACCGACTGTCTCAGCCTTAAACATGCTCACCGACTCTCAGCTTTAAACATACTCACCGACTGTCTTAGCTTTAAACATACTCACCGACTGTCTCAGCCTTAAACATGCTCACCGACTCTCTCAGCCTTAAATATACTCACCTACTGTCTCAGCCTTAAACATACTCACCGACTGTCTCAGCCTTAAACATGCTCACCGACTCTCTCAGCCTTAAACATACTCACCGACTGTCTCAGCCTTAAATATACTCACCGACTGTCTCAGCCTTAAATATACTCACCGACTGTCTCAGCTTTAAACATACTCACCGACTGTCTCACCTTTGAACATACTCACCGACTGTCTCTGCATTAAACATACTCACCGACTGTCTAAGCTTTAAACATTCTCACCGTCTGTCTCAGCTTTAAACATACTCACCGACTGTCTCACCTTTGAACATACTCACCGACTGTCTCTGCCTTAAACATACTCACTGACTGTCTCTGCTTTAAACATACTCACTAATTTCTCTGCCTTAAACATACTCACTGACTGTCTCAGCCTTAAACAAATTCACCGACTGTCTCAGCCTTAAACATGCTCACCGACTCTCAGCTTTAAACATACTCACCGACTCTCTTAGCTTTAAACATACTCACCGACTGTCTCAGCCTTAAACATGCTCACCGACTCTCTCAGCCTTAAATATACTCACCGACTGTCTCTGCCTTAAACATACTCTCCGACTGTCTCAGCTTTAAGCATACTCACCTACTGTCTCAGCCTTAAACATACTCACCGACTGTCTCAGCCTTAAACATGCTCACCGACTCTCTCAGCCTTAAATATACTCACCGACTGTCTCTGCCTTAAACATACTCTCCGACTGTCTCAGCTTTAAACATACTCACCGACTGTCTCAGCTTTAAATATACTCACCGACTGTCTCAGCTTTAAATATACTCACCGACTGTCTCAGATTTAAATATACTCACCGACTGTCTCAGCTTTAAACATACTCACCGAGTCTCTCAGCCTTGAATATACTCGCCGACTGTCTCTGCTTTAAACATACTCACTAATTTCTCTGCCTTAAACATATTCACCGACTGTCTCAGCCTTAAACAAATTCACCGACTGTCTCAGCCTTAAACATGCTCACTGACTCTCTCAGCTTTAAACATACTCACCGACTGTCTCAGCTTTAAACATACTCACCGACTGTCTCAGCTTTAAACATACTCACCGACTGTCTCAGCTTTAAACATACTCACCGACTGTCTCAGCCTTAAACATACTCACTGACTGTCTCAGTCTTAAACATACTCACCGACTGTCTCAGTCTTAAACATACTCACCGACTGTCTCAGCCTTAAATATACTCACCGACTGTCTCTGCCCTAAACATACTCACCGACTGTCTCAGCCTTAAACATACTCACTGACTCTCTCAGCTTTAAACATACTCACCGACTGTCTCAGCTTTAAACATACTCACTGACTGTCTCAGCCTTAAACATACTCACTGACTGTCTCAGTCTTAAACATACTCACCGACTGTCTCAGTCTTAAGCATACTCACCGACTGTCTCAGCTTTAAACATACTCACCGACTGTCTCAGCTTTAAACATACTCACCGACTGTCTCTGCCTTAAACATACTCACTGACTGTCTCAGCCCTAAACATACTCACCGACTGTCTCAGCCTTAAATATACTCACTGACTGTCTCCGTTTTAAACATACTCACCGACTGTCACTGTCTTAAACATACTCACCGACTGTCTCAGACTTAAACATACTCACCGACTGTCTCAGCTTTAAACATACTCACCGACTGTCTCAGCCTTAAACATACTCACTGACTGTCTCAGTCTTAAACATACTCACCGACTGTCTCAGTCTTAAACATACTCACCGACTGTCTCAGCCTTAAATATACTCACCGACTGTCTCTGCCCTAAACATACTCACCGACTGTCTCAGCCTTAAACATACTCACTGACTCTCTCAGCTTTAAACATACTCACCGACTGTCTCAGCTTTAAACATACTCACTGACTGTCTCAGCCTTAAACATACTCACTGACTGTCTCAGTCTTAAACATACTCACCGACTGTCTCAGTCTTAAACATACTCACCGACTGTCTCAGCTTTAAACATACTCACCGACTGTCTCAGCTTTAAACATACTCACCGACTGTCTCAGCCTTAAATATACTCACTGACTTTCTCCGTTTTAAACATACTCACCGACTGTCACTGTCTTAAACATACTCAACGACTGTCTCAGACTTAAACATACTCACCGACTCTCTCAGCCCTAAACATACTCACCGACTGTCTCAGCCTTAATCATACTCACCGACTCTCTCAGCTTTAAACATACTCACCGCCTGTCTCAGCCTTAAACATACTCACCGACTGTGTCAGCCTTAAACATACTCACCAACTGTCTCAGCCTTAATCATACTCACCGACTCTCTCAGCTTTAAACTTAGTCACCGACTGTCTCAGCCTTAAACATACTCACCGACTGTCTCAGCCTTAAATATACTCACCTACTGTCTCAGCCTTAAACATACTCACCGACTGTCTCAGCCTTAAACATGCTCACCGACTCTCTCAGCTTTAAACATATTCACCGACTGTCTCAGCCTTAAATATACTCACCGACTGTCTCTGCCTTAAACATACTCACTGACTGTCTCTGCTTTAAACATACTCACTAATTTCTCTGCCTTAAACATACTCACTGACTGTCTCAGCCTTAAACAAATTCACCGACTGTCTCAGCCTTAAACATGCTCACCGACTCTCAGCTTTAAACATACTCACCGACTGTCTTAGCTTTAAACATACTCACCGACTGTCTCAGCCTTAAACATGCTCACCGACTCTCTCAGCCTTAAATATACTCACCGACTGTCTCTGCCTTAAACATACTCTCCGACTGTCTCAGCTTTAAACATACTCACCGACTGTCTCAGCTTTAAATATACTCACCGACTGTCTCAGCTTTAAATATACTCTCCGACTGTCTCAGCTTTAAACATACTCACAGACTGTCTCAGTTTAAACATACTCACCGACTGTCTCAGCTTTAAACATACTCACCGACTGTCTCAGCTTTAAACATACTCACTGACTGTCTCTGCCTTAAATATGCTCACCGACTGTCTATGCCTTAAACATAATCACCGACTGTCTCTGCCTTAAACATACTCACCGACTGTCTCAGCTTTAAACATACTCACCAACTGTCTCTGCCTTAAACATACTCTCCGCCTGTCTCAGCTTTAAACATACTAACTGACTGTCTCAGCCTTAAACATACTCACCGACTGTCTCAGCTTTAAACATACTCACCGACTGTCTCAGCCTTAAACATACTCACTGACTGTCTCAGTCTTAAACATACTCACCGACTGTCTCAGTCTTAAACATACTCACCGACTGTCTCAGCTGTAAACATACTCACCGACTGTCGCTGCCTTAAACATACTCACCGACTGTCTCAGCCTTAAACATACTCACCGACTGTCTCAGCCTTAAATATACTCACTGACTGTCTCTGCTTTAAACATACTCACCGTCTGTCTCAGCCTTAAACATACTCACCGACTCTCTCAGCCGTAAACATACTCACCGACTGTCTCAGCCTTAAATATACTCACCGACTATCTCAGCTTTAAACATACTCACCGACTGTCTCACCTTTCAACATACTCACCGACTGTCTCAGCCTTAACCATACTCACTGACTGTCTCAGCTTTAAACATACTCACCGAGTCTCTCAGCCTTGAATATACTCGCCGACTGTCTCTGCTTTAAACATACTCACTAATTTCTCTGCCTTAAACATATTCACCGACTGTCTCAGCCTTAAACAAATTCACCGACTGTCTCAGCCTTAAACATGCTCACTGACTCTCTCAGCTTTAAACATACTCACCGACTGTCTCAGCTTTAAACATACTCACCGACTGTCTCAGCTTTAAACATACTCACCGACTGTCTCAGCTTTAAACATACTCACCGACTGTCTCAGCCTTAAACATACTCACTGACTGTCTCAGTCTTAAACATACTCACCGACTGTCTCAGTCTTAAACATACTCACCGACTGTCTCAGCCTTAAATATACTCACCGACTGTCTCTGCCCTAAACATACTCACCGACTGTCTCAGCCTTAAACATACTCACTGACTCTCTCAGCTTTAAACATACTCACCGACTGTCTCAGCTTTAAACATACTCACTGACTGTCTCAGCCTTAAACATACTCACTGACTGTCTCAGTCTTAAACATACTCACCGACTGTCTCAGTCTTAAACATACTCACCGACTGTCTCAGCTTTAAACATACTCACCGACTGTCTCAGCTTTAAACATACTCACCGACTGTCTCTGCCTTAAACATACTCACTGACTGTCTCAGCCCTAAACATACTCACCGACTGTCTCAGCCTTAAATATACTCACTGACTGTCTCCGTTTTAAACATACTCACCGACTGTCACTGTCTTAAACATACTCACCGACTGTCTCAGACTTAAACATACTCACCGACTCTCTCAGCCGTAAACATACTCACCGACTGTCTCAGCCTTAATCATACTCACCGACTCTCTCAGCTTTAAACATAATCACCGCCTGTCTCAGCCTTAAACATACTCACCGACTGTGTCAGCCTTAAACATACTCACCGACTGTCTCAGCCTTAAACATACTCACCAACTGTCTCAGCCTTAATCATACTCACCGACTCTCTCAGCTTTAAACATAGTCACCGACTGTCTCAGCCTTAAACATACTCACCGACTGTCTCAGCCTTAAATATACTCACCTACTGTCTCAGCCTTAAACATACTCACCGACTGTCTCAGCCTTAAACATGCTCACCGACTCTCTCAGCTTTAAACATACTCACCGACTGTCTCAGCCTTAAATATACTCACCGACTGTCTCAGCCTTAAATATACTCACCGACTGTCTCAGCTTTAAACATGCTCACCGACTGTCTCACCTTGAACATACACACCGACTGTCTCTGCCTTAAACATACTCACCGACTGTCTAAGCTTTAAACATACTCACCGTCTGTCTCAGCTTTAAACATACTCACCGACTGTCTCACCTTTGAACATACTCACCGACTGTCTCTGCCTTAAACATACTCACTGACTGTCTCTGCTTTAAACATACTCACTAATTTCTCTGCCTTAAACATACTCACTGACTGTCTCAGCCTTAAACAAATTCACCGACTGTCTCAGCCTTAAACATGCTCACCGACTCTCAGCTTTAAACATACTCACCGACTGTCTTAGCTTTAAACATACTCACCGACTGTCTCAGCCTTAAACATGCTCACCGACTCTCTCAGCCTTAAATATACTCACCTACTGTCTCAGCCTTAAACATACTCACCGACTGTCTCAGCCTTAAACATGCTCACCGACTCTCTCAGCCTTAAACATACTCACCGACTGTCTCAGCCTTAAATATACTCACCGACTGTCTCAGCCTTAAATATACTCACCGACTGTCTCAGCTTTAAACATACTCACCGACTGTCTCACCTTTGAACATACTCACCGACTGTCTCTGCCTTAAACATACTCACCGACTGTCTAAGCCTTAAACATACTCACCGTCTGTCTCAGCTTTAAACATACTCACCGACTGTCTCACCTTTGAACATACTCACCGACTGTCTCTGCCTTAAACATACTCACTGACTGTCTCTGCTTTAAACATACTCACTAATTTCTCTGCCTTAAACATACTCACTGACTGTCTCAGCCTTAAACAAATTCACCGACTGTCTCAGCCTTAAACATGCTCACCGACTCTCAGCTTTAAACATACTCACCGACTCTCTTAGCTTTAAACATACTCACCGACTGTCTCAGCCTTAAACATGCTCACCGACTCTCTCAGCCTTAAATATACTCACCGACTGTCTCTGCCTTAAACATACTCTCCGACTGTCTCAGCTTTAAGCATACTCACCTACTGTCTCAGCCTTAAACATACTCACCGACTGTCTCAGCCTTAAACATGCTCACCGACTCTCTCAGCCTTAAATATACTCACCGACTGTCTCTGCCTTAAACATACTCTCCGACTGTCTCAGCTTTAAACATACTCACCGACTGTCTCAGCTTTAAATATACTCACCGACTGTCTCAGCTTTAAATATACTCACCGACTGTCTCAGATTTAAATATACTCACCGACTGTCTCAGCTTTAAACATACTCACCGAGTCTCTCAGCCTTGAATATACTCGCCGACTGTCTCTGCTTTAAACATACTCACTAATTTCTCTGCCTTAAACATATTCACCGACTGTCTCAGCCTTAAACAAATTCACCGACTGTCTCAGCCTTAAACATGCTCACTGACTCTCTCAGCTTTAAACATACTCACCGACTGTCTCAGCTTTAAACATACTCACCGACTGTCTCAGCTTTAAACATACTCACCGACTGTCTCAGCTTTAAACATACTCACCGACTGTCTCAGCCTTAAACATACTCACTGACTGTCTCAGTCTTAAACATACTCACCGACTGTCTCAGTCTTAAACATACTCACCGACTGTCTCAGCCTTAAATATACTCACCGACTGTCTCTGCCCTAAACATACTCACCGACTGTCTCAGCCTTAAACATACTCACTGACTCTCTCAGCTTTAAACATACTCACCGACTGTCTCAGCTTTAAACATACTCACTGACTGTCTCAGCCTTAAACATACTCACTGACTGTCTCAGTCTTAAACATACTCACCGACTGTCTCAGTCTTAAGCATACTCACCGACTGTCTCAGCTTTAAACATACTCACCGACTGTCTCAGCTTTAAACATACTCACCGACTGTCTCTGCCTTAAACATACTCACTGACTGTCTCAGCCCTAAACATACTCACCGACTGTCTCAGCCTTAAATATACTCACTGACTGTCTCCGTTTTAAACATACTCACCGACTGTCACTGTCTTAAACATACTCACCGACTGTCTCAGACTTAAACATACTCACCGACTGTCTCAGCTTTAAACATACTCACCGACTGTCTCAGCCTTAAACATACTCACTGACAGTCTCAGTCTTAAACATACTCACCGACTGTCTCAGTCTTAAACATACTCACCGACTGTCTCAGCCTTAAATATACTCACCGACTGTCTCTGCCCTAAACATACTCACCGACTGTCTCAGCCTTAAACATACTCACTGACTCTCTCAGCTTTAAACATACTCACCGACTGTCTCAGCTTTAAACATACTCACTGACTGTCTCAGCCTTAAACATACTCACTGACTGTCTCAGTCTTAAACATACTCACCGACTGTCTCAGTCTTAAACATACTCACCGACTGTCTCAGCTTTAAACATACTCACCGACTGTCTCAGCTTTAAACATACTCACCGACTGTCTCAGCCTTAAATATACTCACTGACTTTCTCCGTTTTAAACATACTCACCGACTGTCACTGTCTTAAACATACTCAACGACTGTCTCAGACTTAAACATACTCACCGACTCTCTCAGCCCTAAACATACTCACCGACTGTCTCAGCCTTAATCATACTCACCGACTCTCTCAGCTTTAAACATACTCACCGCCTGTCTCAGCCTTAAACATACTCACCGACTGTGTCAGCCTTAAACATACTCACCGACTGTCTCAGCCTTAAACATACTCACCAACTGTCTCGGCCTTAATCATACTCACCGACTCTCTCAGCTTTAAACTTAGTCACCGACTGTCTCAGCCTTAAACATACTCACCGACTGTCTCAGCCTTAAATATACTCACCTACTGTCTCAGCCTTAAACATACTCACCGACTGTCTCAGCCTTAAACATGCTCACCGACTCTCTCAGCTTTAAACATATTCACCGACTGTCTCAGCCTTAAATATACTCACCGACTGTCTCTGCCTTAAACATACTCACTGACTGTCTCTGCTTTAAACATACTCACTAATTTCTCTGCCTTAAACATACTCACTGACTGTCTCAGCCTTAAACAAATTCACCGACTGTCTCAGCCTTAAACATTCTCACCGACTCTCAGCTTTAAACATACTCACCGACTGTCTTAGCTTTAAACATACTCACCGACTGTCTCAGCCTTAAACATGCTCACCGACTCTCTCAGCCTTAAATATACTCACCGACTGTCTCTGCCTTAAACATACTCTCCGACTGTCTCAGCTTTAAACATACTCACCGACTGTCTCAGCTTTAAATATACTCACCGACTGTCTCAGCTTTAAATATACTCTCCGACTGTCTCAGCTTTAAACATACTCACAGACTGTCTCAGTTTAAACATACTCACCGACTGTCTCAGCTTTAAACATACTCACCGACTGTCTCAGCTTTAAACATACTCACTGACTGTCTCTGCCTTAAATATGCTCACCGACTGTCTATGCCTTAAACATAATCACCGACTGTCTCTGCCTTAAACATACTCACCGACTGTCTCAGCTTTAAACATACTCACCAACTGTCTCTGCCTTAAACATACTCTCCGCCTGTCTCAGCTTTAAACATACTAACTGACTGTCTCAGCCTTAAACATACTCACCGACTGTCTCAGCTTTAAACATACTCACCGACTGTCTCAGCCTTAAACATACTCACTGACTGTCTCAGTCTTAAACATACTCACCGACTGTCTCAGTCTTAAACATACTCACCGACTGTCTCAGCTGTAAACATACTCACCGACTGTCTCTGCCTTAAACATACTCACCGACTGTCTCAGCCTTAAACATACTCACCGACTGTCTCAGCCTTAAATATACTCACTGACTGTCTCTGCTTTAAACATACTCACCGTCTGTCTCAGCCTTAAACATACTCACCGACTCTCTCAGCCGTAAACATACTCACCGACTGTCTCAGCCTTAAATATACTCACCGACTATCTCAGCTTTAAACATACTCACCGACTGTCTCACCTTTCAACATACTCACCGACTGTCTCAGCCTTAACCATACTCACTGACTGTCTCAGCTTTAAACATACTCACCGAGTCTCTCAGCCTTGAATATACTCGCCGACTGTCTCTGCTTTAAACATACTCACTAATTTCTCTGCCTTAAACATATTCACCGACTGTCTCAGCCTTAAACAAATTCACCGACTGTCTCAGCCTTAAACATGCTCACTGACTCTCTCAGCTTTAAACATACTCACCGACTGTCTCAGCTTTAAACATACTCACCGACTGTCTCAGCTTTAAACATACTCACCGACTGTCTCAGCTTTAAACATACTCACCGACTGTCTCAGCCTTAAACATACTCACTGACTGTCTCAGTCTTAAACATACTCACCGACTGTCTCAGTCTTAAACATACTCACCGACTGTCTCAGCCTTAAATATACTCACCGACTGTCTCTGCCCTAAACATACTCACCGACTGTCTCAGCCTTAAACATACTCACTGACTCTCTCAGCTTTAAACATACTCACCGACTGTCTCAGCTTTAAACATACTCACTGACTGTCTCAGCCTTAAACATACTCACTGACTGTCTCAGTCTTAAACATACTCACCGACTGTCTCAGTCTTAAACATACTCACCGACTGTCTCAGCTTTAAACATACTCACCGACTGTCTCAGCTTTAAACATACTCACCGACTGTCTCTGCCTTAAACATACTCACTGACTGTCTCAGCCCTAAACATACTCACCGACTGTCTCAGCCTTAAATATACTCACTGACTGTCTCCGTTTTAAACATACTCACCGACTGTCACTGTCTTAAACATACTCACCGACTGTCTCAGACTTAAACATACTCACCGACTCTCTCAGCCGTAAACATACTCACCGACTGTCTCAGCCTTAATCATACTCACCGACTCTCTCAGCTTTAAACATAATCACCGCCTGTCTCAGCCTTAAACATACTCACCGACTGTGTCAGCCTTAAACATACTCACCGACTGTCTCAGCCTTAAACATACTCACCAACTGTCTCAGCCTTATACATACTCACCGACTCTCTCAGCTTTAAACATAGTCACCGACTGTCTCAGCCTTAAACATACTCACCGACTGTCTCAGCCTTAAATATACTCACCTACTGTCTCAGCCTTAAACATACTCACCGACTGTCTCAGCCTTAAACATGCTCACCGACTCTCTCAGCTTTAAACATACTCACCGACTGTCTCAGCCTTAAATATACTCACCGACTGTCTCAGCCTTAAATATACTCACCGACTGTCTCAGCTTTAAACATGCTCACCGACTGTCTCACCTTGAACATACACACCGACTGTCTCTGCCTTAAACATACTCACCGACTGTCTAAGCTTTAAACATACTCACCGTCTGTCTCAGCTTTAAACATACTCACCGACTGTCTCACCTTTGAACATACTCACCGACTGTCTCTGCCTTAAACATACTCACTGACTGTCTCTGCTTTAAACATACTCACTAATTTCTCTGCCTTAAACATACTCACTGACTGTCTCAGCCTTAAACAAATTCACCGACTGTCTCAGCCTTAAACATGCTCACCGACTCTCAGCTTTAAACATACTCACCGACTGTCTTAGCTTTAAACATACTCACCGACTGTCTCAGCCTTAAACATGCTCACCGACTCTCTCAGCCTTAAATATACTCACCTACTGTCTCAGCCTTAAACATACTCACCGACTGTCTCAGCCTTAAACATGCTCACCGACTCTCTCAGCCTTAAACATACTCACCGACTGTCTCAGCCTTAAATATACTCACCGACTGTCTCAGCCTTAAATATACTCACCGACTGTCTCAGCTTTAAACATACTCACCGACTGTCTCACCTTTGAACATACTCACCGACTGTCTCTGCCTTAAACATACTCACCGACTGTCTAAGCCTTAAACATACTCACCGTCTGTCTCAGCTTTAAACATACTCACCGACTGTCTCACCTTTGAACATACTCACCGACTGTCTCTGCCTTAAACATACTCACTGACTGTCTCTGCTTTAAACATACTCACTAATTTCTCTGCCTTAAACATACTCACTGACTGTCTCAGCCTTAAACAAATTCACCGACTGTCTCAGCCTTAAACATGCTCACCGACTCTCAGCTTTAAACATACTCACCGACTGTCTTAGCTTTAAACATACTCACCGACTGTCTCAGCCTTAAACATGCTCACCGACTCTCTCAGCCTTAAATATACTCACCGACTGTCTCTGCCTTAAACATACTCTCCGACTGTCTCAGCTTTAAACATACTCACCGACTGTCTCAGCTTTAAATATACTCACCGACTGTCTCAGCTTTAAATATACTCACCGACTGTCTCAGATTTAAATATACTCACCGACTGTCTCAGCTTTAAACATACTCACCGAGTCTCTCAGCCTTGAATATACTCGCCGACTGTCTCTGCTTTAAACATACTCACTAATTTCTCTGCCTTAAACATATTCACCGACTGTCTCAGCCTTAAACAAATTCACCGACTGTCTCAGCCTTAAACATGCTCACTGACTCTCTCAGCTTTAAACATACTCACCGACTGTCTCAGCTTTAAACATACTCACCGACTGTCTCAGCTTTAAACATACTCACCGACTGTCTCAGCTTTAAACATACTCACCGACTGTCTCAGCCTTAAACATACTCACTGACTGTCTCAGTCTTAAACATACTCACCGACTGTCTCAGTCTTAAACATACTCACCGACTGTCTCAGCCTTAAATATACTCACCGACTGTCTCTGCCCTAAACATACTCACCGACTGTCTCAGCCTTAAACATACTCACTGACTCTCTCAGCTTTAAACATACTCACCGACTGTCTCAGCTTTAAACATACTCACTGACTGTCTCAGCCTTAAACATACTCACTGACTGTCTCAGTCTTAAACATACTCACCGACTGTCTCAGTCTTAAGCATACTCACCGACTGTCTCAGCTTTAAACATACTCACCGACTGTCTCAGCTTTAAACATACTCACCGACTGTCTCTGCCTTAAACATACTCACTGACTGTCTCAGCCCTAAACATACTCACCGACTGTCTCAGCCTTAAATATACTCACTGACTGTCTCCGTTTTAAACATACTCACCGACTGTCACTGTCTTAAACATACTCACCGACTGTCTCAGACTTAAACATACTCACCGACTGTCTCAGCTTTAAACATACTCACCGACTGTCTCAGCCTTAAACATACTCACTGACTGTCTCAGTCTTAAACATACTCACCGACTGTCTCAGTCTTAAACATACTCACCGACTGTCTCAGCCTTAAATATACTCACCGACTGTCTCTGCCCTAAACATACTCACCGACTGTCTCAGCCTTAAACATACTCACTGACTCTCTCAGCTTTAAACATACTCACCGACTGTCTCAGCTTTAAACATACTCACTGACTGTCTCAGCCTTAAACATACTCACTGACTGTCTCAGTCTTAAACATACTCACCGACTGTCTCAGTCTTAAACATACTCACCGACTGTCTCAGCTTTAAACATACTCACCGACTGTCTCAGCTTTAAACATACTCACCGACTGTCTCTGCCTTAAACATACTCACTGACTGTCTCAGCCCTAAACATACTCACCGACTGTCTCAGCCTTAAATATACTCACTGACTGTCTCCGTTTTAAACATACTCACCGACTGTCACTGTCTTAAACATACTCACCGACTGTCTCAGACTTAAACATACTCACCGACTCTCTCAGCCGTAAACATACTCACCGACTGTCTCAGCCTTAATCATACTCACCGACTCTCTCAGCTTTAAACATAATCACCGCCTGTCTCAGCCTTAAACATTCTCACCGACTGTGTCAGCCTTAAACATACTCACCAACTGTCTCAGCCTTAAACATACTCACCAACTGTCTCAGCCTTAATCATACTCACCGACTCTCTCAGCTTTAAACATAGTCACCGACTGTCTCAGCCTTAAACATACTCACCGACTGTCTCAGCCTTAAATATACTCACCTACTGTCTCAGCCTTAAACATACTCACCGACTGTCTCAGCCTTAAACATGCTCACCGACTCTCTCAGCTTTAAACATACTCACCGACTGTCTCAGCCTTAAATATACTCACCGACTGTCTCAGCCTTAAATATACTCACCGACTGTCTCAGCTTTAAACATGCTCACCGACTGTCTCACCTTTGAACATACACACCGACTGTCTCTGCCTTAAACATACTCACCGACTGTCTCAGCTTTAAACATACTCACCGACTGTCTCACCTTTGAACATACTCACCGACTGTCTCTGCCTTAAACATACTCACTGACTGTCTCTGCTTTAAACATACTCACTAATTTCTCTGCCTTAAACATACTCACTGACTGTCTCAGCCTTAAACAAATTCACCGACTGTCTCAGCCTTAAACATGCTCACCGACTCTCAGCTTTAAACATACTCACCGACTGTCTTAGCTTTAAACATACTCACCGACTGTCTCAGCCTTAAACATGCTCACCGACTCTCTCAGCCTTAAATATACTCACCTACTGTCTCAGCCTTAAACATACTCACCGACTGTCTCAGCCTTAAACATGCTCACCGACTCTCTCAGCCTTAAGCACATACTCACCGACTGTCTCAGCCTTAAATATACTCACCGACTGTCTCAGCCTTAAATATACTCACCGACTGTCTCAGCTTTAAACATACTCACCGACTGTCTCACCTTTGAACATACTCACCGACTGTCTCTGCCTTAAACATACTCACTGACTCTCTCAGCTTTAAACATACTCACCGACTGTCTCAGCTTTAAACATACTCACTGACTGTCTCAGCCTTAAACATACTCACTGACTGTCTCAGTCTTAAACATACTCACCGACTGTCTCAGTCTTAAACATACTCACCGACTGTCTCAGCTTTAAACATACTCACCGACTGTCTCAGCTTTAAACATACTCACCGACTGTCTCTGCCTTAAACATACTCACTGACTGTCTCAGCCCTAAACATACTCACCGACTGTCTCAGCCTTAAATATACTCACTGACTGTCTCCGTTTTAAACATACTCACCGACTGTCACTGTCTTAAACATACTCACCGACTGTCTCAGACTTAAACATACTCACCGACTCTCTCAGCCGTAAACATACTCACCGACTGTCTCAGCCTTAATCATACTCACCGACTCTCTCAGCTTTAAACATAATCGCCGCCTGTCTCAGCCTTAAACATACTCACCGACTGTGTCAGCCTTAAACATACTCACCAACTGTCTCAGCCTTAAACATACTCACCAACTGTCTCAGCCTTAATCATACTCACCGACTCTCTCAGCTTTAAACATAGTCACCGACTGTCTCAGCCTTAAACATACTCACCGACTGTCTCAGCCTTAAATATACTCACCTACTGTCTCAGCCTTAAACATACTCACCGACTGTCTCAGCCTTAAACATGCTCACCGACTCTCTCAGCTTTAAACATACTCACCGACTGTCTCAGCCTTAAATATACTCACCGACTGTCTCAGCCTTAAATATACTCACCAACTGTCTCATCTTTAAACATGCTCACCGACTGTCTCACCTTTGAACATACACACCGACTGTCTCTGCCTTAAACATACTCACCGACTGTCTCAGCTTTAAACATACTCACCGACTGTCTCACCTTTGAACATACTCACCGACTGTCTCTGCCTTAAACATACTCACTGACTGTCTCTGCTTTAAACATACTCACTAATTTCTCTGCCTTAAACATACTCACTGACTGTCTCAGCCTTAAACAAATTCACCGACTGTCTCAGCCTTAAACATGCTCACCGACTCTCAGCTTTAAACATACACACCGACTGTCACTGCCTTAAACATACTCACCGACTCTCTCAGCCTTAAACATACTCACCGACTGTCTCAGCCTTAAATATACTCACCTACTGTCTCAGCCTTAAACATACTCACCGACTGTCTCAGCCTTAAACATGCTCACCGACTCTCTCAGCCTTAAACATACTCACCGACTGTCTCAGCCTTAAACATACTCACTGACTGCTCTCAGCCTTAAACATACTCACCGACTGTCTCAGCTTAAACATACTCACCGACTGTCTCAGCCTTGAAACATACTCACGACTGTCTCAGCCTTAAACATACTCACCGACTGTCTCAGCTTAAACATACTCACCGACTGTCTCAGCTTAAACATACTCACCGACTGTCTCAGCCTTAAACATACTCACCGACTGTCTCTGCTTTAAACATACTCACGACTGTCTCAGCCTTAAACATACTCACCGACTGTCTCAGCCTTAAATATACTCACCGACTCTCTCAGCCTTAAACATACTCACCGGCTGTCTCTGCCTTAAACATACTCACCGACTGTCTCAGCTTTAAACATACTCACCGACTGTCTCTGCCTTAAACATACTCACCGACTGTCTCAGCCTTAAACATACTCACCGACTGTCTCAGCCTTAAACATAGCTCACCGACTGTCTCAGCTTTAAACATACTCACCGACTGTCTCAGGCCTTAAACATACTCACCGACTGTCTCAGCCTTAAACA
The DNA here is from genome assembly GCF_017639515.1 of Carcharodon carcharias. NCBI lineage: Eukaryota > Metazoa > Chordata > Chondrichthyes > Lamniformes > Lamnidae > Carcharodon > Carcharodon carcharias. Next base: position 837,823 of record NW_024470721.1, read on the forward strand.
TGCTCACCGACTCTCTCAGCCTTAAACATACTCACCGACTGTCTCAGCCTTAAACATACTCACCGACTGTCTCAGCCTTAAACATGCTCACCGACTTCTCAGCTTAAACATACTCACCGACTGTCTCAGCTTTAAACATACTCACCGACTGTCTCAGCCTTTAAACATACTCACCGACTGTCTCAGCTTTAAACATACTCACCGACTGTCTCTGCCTTAAACATACTCACCGACTGTCTCTGCCTTAAACATACTCACCGACCCTGTCTCAGCCTTTAAACATACTCACCGACTGTCTCAGCCTTTAAACATACTCACCGACTTTCTCCGCCTTTAAACATACTCACCGGACTGTCTCTGCCTTATAACAACTCCACCGACTCTCTAGCTCTAAACATACTACCGACTGTCTCAGTCTTAACCATACTCACCGACCTGTCTCAGTCCTTAAACATACTCACCGACTGTCTCAGCCTTAAACATACTCACCGACTGTCTCAGCCCTTAAACATACTCACCGACTGTCTCAGCCTTAAAAATACTCACAGACTCTCTCAGCCTTAAACTATCTCACCGACTCTCTCAGCTTTAAACATACTCACCGACTGTCTCAGCCTTAAAACATACTCACCGACTCTCTCAGCCTTAACATACTCACCGACTGTCTCAGCTTAAACATACTCACCGACTGTCTCAGCCTTAAACATACTCACCGGACTGTCTCAGCTTTAAACATACTCACGACTGTCTCAGCTTAAACATACTCACCGACTGTCTCAGCCTTAAACATACTCACCGACTGTCTCAGCCTTAAACATACTCACCGACTGTCTCAGCCTTAAAATACTCACCGACTGTCTCAGCTTTAAACATACTCACCGACTGTCTCAGCCTTTAAACATACTCACCGACTCTCTCAGCCTTAAACATACTCACCGACTGTCTCAGCCTTAAACATACTCACCGTACTGTCTCAGCCTTAAACATACTCACCGACTGTCTCAGCTTTAACATACTCACCGACTCGTCTCAGCCTTAAATATACTCACCGACTGTCTCAGCCTTAAACATACTCACCGACTGTCTCAGCTTTAAACATACTCACCGACTGTCTCAGCTTAAACATACTCACCGACTGTCTCAGCTTAAACATACTCACCGACTGTCTCAGCTTTAAACATACTCACCGACTGTCTCAGCCTTAAACATACTCACCGACTGTCTCAGCCTTAAACATACTCACCGACTGTCTCAGCCTTAAACATACTCACAGACTGTCTCAGCTTAAACACTGCTCACGACTTTCTCTGCCATTAAAACATACTCACCTGACTGTCTCAGCCTTAAACAAACTCACCGACTGTCTCAGCTTAAACATACTCACCGACTGTCTCAGCCTTTAAACATACTCACCGACTGTCTAGCTTTTAAACATACTCACCGACTGTCTCAGCCTTAAACATACTCACCGACTGTCTCAGCTTAAACATTCTCACCGACTGTCTCAGCTTAAACATACTCACCGACTGTCTCAGCTTTAAACTTACTCACGACTGTCTCTGCCTTAAACATACTCACCGACTGTCTCAGCTTTAAACATACTCACAGACTGTCTCAGCCTTAAAACATACTCACCGGGACTGTCTCAGCTTTAAACAATACTCACCGACTGTCTCAGCCTTAAACATACTCACCGACTGCTCAGCTTAAACATACTCACCGACTGTCTAAGCTTTAAACATACTCACCGACTGTCTCAGCCTTAAAACATACTCACCGACTCTCTCAGCCTTAAACATACTCACCGACTGTCTCAGCCTTTAAATATACTCACCGACTGTCTCTGCTTAAACATACTCACCGACTGTCTCAGCTTTAAACATACTCACCGACTGTCTCAGCCTTTAACATACTCACCGACTGTCTCAGCTTAAGACATACTCACCGACTGTCTAAGCTTTAAACATTCTCACCGTCTGTCTCAGCCTTAAATATACTCACCGACTGTCTCCAACCTTAAACATACTCACCGACTGTCTCAGCCTTAAATATACTCACTGACTGTCTCTGCTTTAAACATACACACCGACTGTCACTGCCTTAAACATAATCACCGACTGTCTCAGCCTTAAACATACTCACCGACTCTCTCAGCCGTTAACATACTCACCGACTGTCTCTGCTTTAAACATACTCACCGACTGTCTCTGCTTTAAACATACTCACCGACTGTCTCAGCTTTAAACATACTCAACGACTCTCTCAGCTTTAAACATATTCACCGACTGTTTCTGCTTTAAACATACTCACCGACTGTCTCTGCTTTAAACATACTCACCAAATGTCTCAGTCTTAAACATACTCACCGACTCTCTCAGCTTTAAATATACTCACCGTCTGTCTCAGCTTAAATATACTCACCGACTGTCTCTGCCTTAAACATACTCACCGACTGTCTCAGCCTTAAACATACTCACGACTGTCTCTGCTTTAAACATACTCACCGACTCTCTCAGCTTATACATACTCACCGACTCTCTCAGCTTTAAACATACTCACCGACTGTCTCAGCTTAAACATACTCACCGACTGTCTCAGCCTTAAACATACTCACCGACTGTCTCAGCCTTAAACATACTCACCGACTGTCTCAGCCTTTAAACATACTCACCGACTGTCTCTGCCTTAAACATACTCTCCACTGTCTCAGCTTAAAACATACTCACCGACTGTCTCAGCTTTAAACATACTCACCGACTGTCCTCAGCTTAAAAATACTCACCGACTGTCTCAGCTTTAAACATACTCACCGACTGTCTCAGCTTTAAACATACTCACCGACTGTCTCTGCCTTAACATACTCACCGACTCTCTCAGCCTTAAACATACTCACCGACTGTCTCAGCTTAAACATACTCACCGACTGTCTCAGCTTAAACATACTCACCGACTGTCTCAGCCTTAAACATACTCACCGACTGTCTCAGCTTAAACATACTCACCGACTGTCTCTGCTTAAACATACTCACCGACTTTCTCTGCTTTAAACATACTCACCGACTGTCTCAGCTTTAAACATACTCACCGACTGTCTCAGCCTTAAATATACTCACCGACTGTCTCAGCTTTAAACATACTCACCGACTGTCTCAGCTTTAAACATACTCACCGACTCTCTCAGCCTTAAACATACTCACCGGCTGTCTCTGCCTTAAACATACTCACCGACTGTCTCAGCTTAAACATACTCACCGACTGTCTCAGCTTTAAACATACTCACCGACTGTCTCAGCCTTTAAACATACTCACCGACTGTCTCTGCTTAAACATACTCACCGACTGTCTCAGCCTTAAACATACTCACCGACTGTCTCAGCTTAAACATACTCACCGACTGTCTCAGCCTTAAACATACTCACCGACTGTCTCAGCTTTAAACATACTCACCGACTGTCTCAGCCTTAAACATACTCACCGACTGTCTCAGCCTTAAACATACTCACCGACTGTCTCAGCCTTAAACATACTCACCGACTCGTCTCAGCTTTAAACATACTCACCGACTGTCTCAGCCTTAAACATACTCACCGACTCTCTCAGCTTTAAACATACTCACCGACTGTCTCAGCCTTTAACAACTCACCGACTGTCTCAGCTTAAACATACTCACCGACTGTCTCAGCCTTAACATACTCACCGACTGCTCTCAGCTTAAACATACTCACCGACTGTCTCAGCCTTAAACATACTCACCGACTGTCTCTGCTTAAACATACTCACCGACTGTCTCAGCCTTAAACATACTCACCGACTGTCTCACCTTTGAACATACTCACCGACTGTCTCACCTTTGAACATACTCACCGACTGTCTCACCTTTAAACATACTCACCGACTGTCTCAGCCTTAAACATACTCACCGACTGTCTCAGCTTAAACATACTCACCGACTGTCTCAGCCTTAAACATACTCACCGACTGTCTCAGCCTTAAACATACTCACCGACTGTCTCAGCCTTAAACATACTCACCGACTGTCTCAGCTTAAACATACTCACCGACTGTCTCAGCCTTAAACATACTCACCGACTGTCTCAGCCTTAAACATACTCACCGACTGTCTCAGCTTAAACAACTCACCGACTCTCTCAGCCTTAAACATACTCACCGACTGTCTCAGCCTTAAACATACTCACCGACTGTCTCAGCTTTAAACATACTCACCGACTGTCTCAGCCTTAAACATACTCACCGACTGTCTCAGCCTTAAACATACTCACCGACTGTCTCAGCTTAAACATACTCACCGACTGTCTCAGCCTTAAACATACTCACCGACTGTCTCAGCCTTAAACATACTCACCGACTGTCTCAGCCTTAAACATACTCACCGACTGTCTCAGCTTTAAACATACTCACCGACTGTCTCAGCCTTAAACATACTCACCGACTGTCTCAGCCTTTAAACATACTCACCGACTGTCTCAGCCTTAAACATACTCACCGACTGTCTCAGCTTAAACATACTCACGACTGTCTCAGCCTTAAACATACTCACCGACTGTCTCAGCTTTAAACATACTCACCGACTGTCTCAGCCTTAAACATACTCACCGACTGTCTCAGCCTTAAACATACTCACCGACTGTCTCAGCCTTAAACATACTCACCGACTGTCTCAGCCTTAAACATACTCACCGACTGTCTCAGCCTTAAACATACTCACCGACTGTCTCAGCCTTAAACATACTCACCGACTGTCTCTGCTTAAACATACTCACCGACTGTCTCAGCCTTTAAACATACTCACCGACTGTCTCAGCCTTAAACATACTCACCGACTGTCTCAGCTTTAAACATACTCACCGACTGTCTCAGCTTTAAACATACTCACCGACTGTCTCAGTCTTAAACATACTCACCGACTGTCTCAGTCTTAAACATACTCACCGACTGTCTCTGCTTTAAACATACTCACCGACTGTCTCAGCCTTTAACATACTCACCGACCTGTCCTCAGCTTAAACATACTCACCGACTGTCTCAGCCTTTAAAACATACTCACCGACTGTCTCAGCTTTAAACATACTCACCGACTGTCTCTGCTTTAGACATACTCACCGACTGTCTCAGCTTTAAACATACTCACCGACTGTCTCAGCTTTAAACATACTCACCGACTCTCTCAGCCTTAAACATACTCACCGGCTGTCTCTGCCTTAAACATACTCACCGACTGTCTCAGCTTTAAACATACTCACCAACTGTCTCTGCCTTAAACATACTCTCCGCCTGTCTCAGCTTTAAACATACTCACTGACTGTCTCAGCCTTAAACATACTCACCGACTGTCTCAGCTTAAACATACTCACCGACTGTCTCAGCCTTTAAACATACTCACCGACTGTCTCTGCTTAAACATACTCACCGACTGTCTCAGCTTTAAACATACTCACCGACTGTCTCAGCCTTAAACATACTCACCGACTGTCTCAGCCTTAAACATACTCACCGACTGTCTCAGCCTTAAACATACTCACCGACTGTCTCAGCCTTAAATATACTCACGACTGTCTCTGCCTTAAACATACTCACCGACTGTCTCTGCTTAAACATAATCACCGACTGTCTCAGCCTTAAACATACTCACCGACTCTCTCAGCCGTTAACATACTCACCGACTGTCTCTGCTTTAAACATACTCACCGACTGTCTCTGCTTTAAACATACTCACCGACTGTCTCAGCTTTAAACATACTCACCGACTCTCTCAGCCTTAAACATACTCACCGTCTGTCTCAGCCTTAAACATACTCACAGACTGTCTCAGCTTTAAACATACTCACCGACTGTCTCAGCTTAAACATACTCACCGACTGTCTCAGCTTTAAACATACTCACTGACTGTCTCTGCCTTAAACATACTCACCGACTGTCTCAGCCTTAAACATACTCACCGACTGTCTCAGCCTTAAACATACTCACCGACTGTCTCAGCTTTAAACATACTCACCGACTGTCTCAGCCTTAAACATACTCTCCGACTGTCTCAGTCTTTAAACATACTCACCGACTGTCTCAGCCTTAAACATACTCACCGACTGTCTCAGCTTAAACATACTCACCGACTGTCTGCTTAAACATACTCACCGACTGTCTCAGCCTTAAACATACTCACCTGACTCTCTAGCTTTAAACATACTCACCGACTGTCTCAGCCTTAAACATACTCACCGACTGTCTCTGCCTTAAACATACTCACCGACTGTCTCTGCCTTAAACATACTCACCGACGTCACTCAGCCTTAAACATGCTCACCGACTCTCTCAGTTTTAAACATATTCACCGACTGTCTCAGCCTTAAATATACGCACCGACTGTCTCTGCCTTAAACATACTCACCGACTGTGTCAGCCTTAAACATACTCACCGACTGTCTCAGCCTTTAAACATACTCACCACATGTCTCAGCCTTAAACATCTCACCGACTCTCTCAGCTTTAAAACATACTCACCGACTGTCTCAGCCTTAAACATACTCACCGACTGCTCTCAGCCTTAAACATACTCACCGACTGTCTCTGCTTTAAACATACTCACCGGCTGTCTCAGCCTTAAACATACTCACAGACTGTCTCAGTTTAAACATATTCACCGACTGTCTCAGCTTAAACATACTCACCGACTGTCTCAGCTTTAAACATACTCACTGAATGTCTCAGCCTTAAATATGCTCACCGACTGTCTAAGCCTTAAACATACTCACCGACTGTATCTGCCTTAAACATACTCACCGACTGTCTCAGCTTTAAACATACTCACCAACTGTCTCTGCCTTAAACATACTCTCCGCCTGTCTCAGCTTTAAACATACTCACCTGACTGTCTCAGCCTTAAACTTACTCACCGACTTTCTCCGCTTTAAACATACTCACAGAGTGTCTCTGCCTTAAACATACTCACCGACTATCTTAGCTTTAAACATACTCACCGACTGTCTCAGCCTTAAACATACTCACTGACTGTCTCAGTCTTAAACATACTCACCGACTGTCTCAGTCTTGAACATACTCACCGATTGTCTCAGCTTTAAACATACTCACCGACTGTCTCAGTCTTAAACATACTCACCGACTGTCTCAGCCTTAAATATACTCACTGACTTTCTCTGCTTTAAACATACTCACCGACTGTCTCAGCCTTAAACATACTCACCGACTCTCTCAGCCGTAAACATACTCACCGACTGTCTCAGCCTTAAACATACTCACCGACTGTCTCAGCTTAAACATACTCACCGACTGTCTCAGCCTTAAACATACTCACCGACTGTCTCAGCCTTAAACATACTCACCGACTGTCTCAGCCTTAAACATACTCACCGACTGTCTCAGCCTTTAAACATACTCACCGACTGTCTCAGCTTAAACATACTCACCGACTGTCTCAGCCTTTAAACATACTCACCGACTGTCTCAGCCTTAAACATACTCACCGACTGTCTCAGCTTTAAACATACTCACCGACTGTCTCAGCCTTAAACATACTCACCGACTGTCTCTGCTTTAAACATACTCACCGACTGTCTCAGCTTTAAACATACTCACCGACTGTCTCAGCCTTAAACATACTCACCGACTGTCTCAGTCTTAAACATACTCACCGACTGTCTCAGCCTTTAAACATACTCACCGACTGTCTCTGCTTAAACATACTCACCGACTGTCTCAGCCTTAAACATACTCACCGACTGTCTCAGCTTAAACATACTCACCGACTGTCTCTGCCTTAAACATACTCACCGACTGTCTCAGCTTTAAACATACTCACCGACTCTCTCAGCTTTAAACATACTCACCGACTGTCTCAGCCTTAAACATACTCACCGACTGTCTCAGCCTTAAACATACTCACCGACTGTCTCACCTTAAACATACTCACCGACTGTCTCAGTCTTAAACATACTCACCGACTGTCTCAGCTTTAAACATACTCACCGACTGTCTCAGCCTTAAACATACTCACCGACTGTCTCAGCCTTAAACATACTCACCGACTGTCTCAGCTTTAAACATACTCACCGACTGTCTCAGCTTTAAACATACTCACCGACTGTCTCAGCTTAAACATACTCACCGACTGTCTCTGCTTAAACATACTCACCGACTGTCTCAGCCTTAAACATACTCACCGACTGTCTCAGCTTAAACATACTCACCGACTGTCTCAGCTTTAAACATACTCACCGACTGTCTCAGCTTAAACATACTCACCGAGTGTCTCTGCCTTAAACATACTCACCGACTGTCTTAGCTTTAAACATACTCACCGACTGTCTCAGCCTTAAACATACTCACTGACTGTCTCAGTCTTAAACATACTCACCGACTGTCTCAGCTTTAAACATACTCACCGACTGTCTCTGCCTTAAACTTACTCACCGACTGTCTCAGTCTTAAACATACTCACCGACTGTCTCAGCTTTAAACATACTCACAGAGTGTCTCTGCCTTAAACATACTCACCGACTGTCTTAGCTTTAAACATACTCACCGACTGTCTCAGCCTTAAACATACTCACTGACTGTCTCAGTCTTAAACATACTTACCGACTGTCTCAGCTTTAAACATACTCACCGACTGTCTCTGCCTTAAACTTACTCACCGACTGTCTCAGTCTTAAACATACTCACCGACTGTCTCAGCCTTAAATATACTCACTGACTGTCTCTGCTTTAAACATACTCACCGACTGTCTCAGCCTTAAACATACTCACCGACTCTCTCAGCCGTAAACATACTCACCGACTGTCGCAGCCGTAAACATACTCACCGACTGTGTCAGCCTTAAACATACTCACCGACTGTCTCAGCCTTAAGCATACTCACCGACTGTCTGAGCCTTAAATATACTCACCGACTGTCTCAGCTTTAAACATACTCACCGACTGTCTCACCTTTCAACATACTCACCGACTGTCTCAGCCTTAAACATACTCACTGACTGTCTCAGCTTGAAACATACTCACCGAGTCTCTCAGCCTTGAATATACTCGCCGACTGTCTCTGCTTTAAATATACTCACTAATTTCTCTGCCTTAAACATATTCACCGACTGTCTCAGCCTGAAACAAATTCACCGACTGTCTCAGCCTTAAACATGCTCACTGACTCTCTCAGCTTTAAACATACTCACAGACTGTCTCAGCCTTATACATACTCACCAACTGTCTCAGCCTTAAACATGCTCACCGACTCTCTCAGCTTTAAACATACTCACCGACTCTCTCAGCCTTAAAGATACTCACTGACTGTCTCTGCCTTAAACATACTCACCGACTCTCTCAGCCTTAAATATGCTCACCGACTCTCTCAGCTTTAAACATACTCACTGACTGTCTCAGCCTTAAATATACTCACCGACTGTCTCTGCCTTAAACATACTCACCGACTGTGTCAGCCTTAAACATACTCACCGACTGTCTCAGCCTTAAACATACTCACCAAATGTCTCAGCCTTAAACATGCTCACCGACTCTCTCAGCTTTAAACATACTCACCGACTCTCTCAGCTTTAAACATACTCACCGACTGTCTCAGCCTTAAACATGCTCACCGACTCTCTCAGCCTTAAATATACTCACCTACTCTCTCAGCCTTAAACATACTCACCGACTGTCTCAGCTTTAAACATGCTCACCGACTCTCTCAGCTTTAAACATACTCACCGACTGTGTCAGCCTTAAAGATACTCACTGACTGTCTCTGCCTTAAACATACTCACCGACTCTCTCAGCCTTAAATATGCTCACCGACTCTCTCAGCTTTAAACATACTCACTGACTGTCTCAGCCTTAAATATACTCACCGACTGTCTCTGCCTTAAACATACTCACCGACTGTCTCAGCTTTAAACATGCTCACCGACTCTCTCAGCTGTAAACATACTCACCGACTGTCTCACCTTTGAACATACTCACCGACTGTCTCTGCCTTAAACATACTCACCGACTGTCTAAGCTTTAAACATACTCACCGTCTGTCTCAGCTTTAAACATGCTCACCGACTCTCTCAGCTTTAAACATACTCACCGACTGTCTCACCTTTGAACATACTCACCGACTGTCTCTGCCTTAAACATACTCACCGACTGTCTAAGCTTTAAACATACTCACCGTCTGTCTCAGCTTTAAACATACTCACCGTCTGTCTCAGCCTTAAACATACTCACCGACTGTCTCAGCTTTAAACATACTCACCGGCTGTCTCCGCCTTAAACATACTCACAGACTGTCTCAGTTTAAACATATTCACCGACTGTCTCAGCTTTAAACATACTCACCGACTGTCTCAGCTTTAAACATACTCACTGAATGTCTCTGCCTTAAATATGCTCACCGACTGTCTAAGCCTTAAACATACTCACCGACTGTATCTGCCTTAAACATACTCACCGACTGTCTCAGCTTTAAACATACTCACCAACTGTCTCTGCCTTAAACATACTCTCCGCCTGTCTCAGCTTTAAACATACTCACTGACTGTCTCAGCCTTAAACATACTCACCGACTTTCTCCGCTTTAAACATACTCACAGAGTGTCTCTGCCTTAAACATACTCACCGACTATCTTAGCTTTAAACATACTCACCGACTGTCTCAGCCTTAAACATACTCACTGACTGTCTCAGTCTTAAACATACTCACCGACTGTCTCAGTCTTGAACATACTCACCGATTGTCTCAGCTTTAAACATACTCACCGACTGTCTCAGTCTTAAACATACTCACCGACTGTCTCAGCCTTAAATATACTCACTGACTTTCTCTGCTTTAAACATACTCACCGACTGTCTCAGCCTTAAACATACTCACCGACTCTCTCAGCCGTAAACATACTCACCGACTGTCTCAGCCATAAACATACTCACCGACTGTGTCAGCCTTAAACATACTCACCGACTGTCTCAGCCTTAAGCATACTCACCGACTGTCTCAGCCTTAAACATGCTCACCGACTCTCTCAGCTTTAAACATACTCACCGACTGTCTCAGGCTTAAACATACTCACTGACTGTCTCAGCTTGAAACATACTCACCGAGTCTCTCAGCCTTGAATGTACTCGCCGACTGTCTCTGCTTTAAACATACCCACTAATTTCTCTGCCTTAAACATATTCACCGACTGTCTCAGCCTGAAACAAATTCACCGACTGTCTCAGCCTTAAACATGCTCACTGACTCTCTCAGCTTTAAACATACTCACCGACTGTCTCAGCCTTATACATACTCACCGACTGTCTCAGCCTTAAACATGCTCACCGACTCTCTCAGCTTTAAACATACTCACCGACTGTGTCAGCCTTAAAGATACTCACTGACTGTCTCTGCCTTAAACATACTCACCGACTCACTCAGCCTTAAACATGCTCACCGACTCTCTCAGCTTTAAACATATTCACCGACTGTCTCAGCCTTAAATATACTCACCGACTGTCTCTGCCTTAAACATACTCACCGACTGTGTCAGCCTTAAACATACTCACCGACTGTGTCAGCCTTAAACATACTCACCGACTGTCTCAGCCTTAAACACACTCACCAAATGTCTCAGCCTTAAACATGCTCACCGACTCTCTCAGCTTTAAACAAACTCACCGAATCTCTCAGCCTTAAACATACTCACCGACTGTCTCAGCCTTAAACATACTCACCGACTGTCTCAGCTTTAAACACGCTCACCGACTCTCTCAGCTTTAAACATACTCACCGACTGTTCCTGCTTTAAACATACTCACCGACTGTCTCTGCTTTAAACATACTCACCAAATGTCTCAGTCTTAAACATACTCACCGACTGTCTCTGCTTTAAACATACTCACTGACTGTCTCAGCCTTAAACATACTCACCGACTGTCTCAGCTTTAAACATACTCACAGAGTGTCTCTGCCTTAAACATACTCACCGACTGTCTTAGCTTTAAACATACTCACCGACTGTCTCAGCCTTAAACATACTCACTGACTGTCTCAGTCTTAAACATACTCACCGACTGTCTCAGCTTTAAACATACTCACTGACTGTCTCAGTCTTAAACATACTCACCGACTGTCTCAGCTTTAAACATACTCACCGACTGTCTCTGCCTTAAACTTACTCACCGACTGTCTCAGTCTTAAACATACTCACCGACTGTCTCAGCTTTAAACATACTCACAGAGTATCTCTGCCTTAAACATACTCACCGACTGTCTTAGCTTTAAACATACTCACCGACTGTCTCAGCCTTAAACATACTCACTGACTGTCTCAGTCTTAAACATACTTACCGACTGTCTCAGCTTTAAACATACTCACCGACTGTCTCTGCCTTAAACTTACTCACCGACTGTCTCAGTCTTAAACATACTCACCGACTGTCTCAGCCTTAAATATACTCACTGACTGTCTCTGCTTTAAACATACTCACCGACTCTCTCAGCCTTAAACATACTCACCGACTCTCTCAGCCATAAACATACTCACCGACTGTCGCAGCCGTAAACATACTCACCGACTGTGTCAGCCTTAAACATACTCACCGACTGTCTCAGCCTTAAGCATACTCACCGACTGTCTGAGCCTTAAATATACTCACCGACTGTCTCAGCTTTAAACATACTCACCGACTGTCTCACCTTTCAACATACTCACCGACTGTCTCAGCCTTAAACATACTCACTGACTGTCTCAGCTTGAAACATACTCACCGAGTCTCTCAGCCTTGAATATACTCGCCGACTGTCTCTGCTTTAAATATACTCACTAATTTCTCTGCCTTAAACATATTCACCGACTGTCTCAGCCTGAAACAAATTCACCGACTGTCTCAGCCTTAAACATGCTCACTGACTCTCTCAGCTTTAAACATACTCACCGACTGTCTCAGCCTTATACATACTCACCGACTGTCTCAGCCTTAAACATGCTCACCGACTCTCTCAGCTTTAAACATACTCACCGACTCTCTCAGCCTTAAAGATACTCACTGACTGTCTCTGCCTTAAACATACTCACCGACTCTCTCAGCCTTAAATATGCTCACCGACTCTCTCAGCTTTAAACATACTCACTGACTGTCTCAGCCTTAAATATACTCACCGACTGTCTCTGCCTTAAACATACTCACCGACTGTGTCAGCCTTAAACATACTCACCGACTGTCTCAGCCTTAAACATACTCACCAAATGTCTCAGCCTTAAACATGCTCACCGACTCTCTCAGCTTTAAACATACTCACCGACTCTCTCAGCTTTAAACATACTCACCGACTGTCTCAGCCTTAAACATGCTCACCGACTCTCTGAGCCTTAAATATACTCACCTACTCTCTCAGCCTTAAACATACTCACCGACTGTCTCAGCTTTAAACATGCTCACCGACTCTCTCAGCTTTAAACATACTCACCGACTGTGTCAGCCTTAAAGATACTCACTGACTGTCTCTGCCTTAAACATACTCACCGACTCTCTCAGCCTTAAATATGCTCACCGACTCTCTCAGCTTTAAACATACTCACTGACTGTCTCAGCCTTAAATATACTCACCGACTGTCTCTGCCTTAAACATACTCACCGACTGTCTCAGCTTTAAACATGCTCACCGACTCTCTCAGCTGTAAACATACTCACCGACTGTCTCACCTTTGAACATACTCACCGACTGTCTCTGCCTTAAACATACTCACCGACTGTCTAAGCTTTAAACATACTCACCGTCTGTCTCAGCTTTAAACATGCTCACCGACTCTCTCAGCTTTAAACATACTCACCGACTGTCTCACCTTTGAACATACTCACCGACAGTCTCTGCCTTAAACATACTCACCGACTGTCTAAGCTTTAAACATACTCACCGTCTGTCTCAGCTTTAAACATACTCACCGTCTGTCTCAGCTTTAAACATACTCACCGACTGTCTCAGCCTTAAACATGCTCACCGACTCTCTCAGCCTTAAATATACTCACCGACTGTCTCTGCCTTAAACATTCTCTCCGACTGTCTAGTCTTTAAACATACTCACCGACTGTCTCAGCTTTAAATATACTCACCGACTGTCTCAGCTTTAAATATACTCACCGACTGTCTCAGATTTAAATATACTCACTCTCTATCTCAGCCTTAAATATACTCACCGACTGTCTCAGCCTTAAACATACTCACCGACTGTCTCAGCCTTAAATATACTCACTGACTGTCTCTGCTCTAAACATACTCACCGACTGTCACTGCCTTAATCATACTCACCGACTGTCTCAGCCTTAAACATACTGACCGACTCTCTCAGCTTTAAACATACTCACCGACTGTCTCAGCCTTATACATACTCACCGACTGTCTCAGCCTTAAACATGCTCACCGACTCTCTCAGCTTTAAACATACTCACCGACTGTGTCAGCCTTAATGATACTCACTGACTGTCTCTGCCTTAAACATACTCACCGACTCTCTCAGCCTTAAATATGCTCACCGACTCTCTCAGCTTTAAACATACTCACTGACTGTCTCAGCCTTAAATATACTCACCGACTGTCTCTGCCTTAAACATACTCACCGACTGTGTCAGCCTTAAACATACTCACCGACTGTCTCAGCCTTAAACATACTCACCAAATGTCTCAGCCTTAAACATGCTCACCGACTCTCTCAGCTTTAAACATACTCACCGACTGTCTCAGCCTTAAACATGCTCACCGACTCTCTCAGCCTTAAATATACTCACCTACTGTCTCAGCCTTAAACATACTCACCGACTGTCTCAGCTTTAAACATGCTCACCGACTCTCTCAGCTTTAAACATACTCACCGACTGTCTCACCTTTGAACATACTCACCGACTGTCTCTGCCTTAAACATACTCACCGACTGTCTAAGCTTTAAACATACTCACCGTCTGTCTCAGCTTTAAACATTCTCACCGACTGTCTCAGCCTTAAACATACTCACCGACTGTCTCAGCTTTAAACATACTCACTAATTTCTCTTCCTTAAACATACTCACTGACTGTCTCAGCCTTAAACAAATTCACCGACTGTCTCATCCTTAAACATGCTCACCGACTCTCAGCTTTAAACATACTCACCGACTGTCTCAGCCTTAAACATACTCACCGACTGTCTCAGCCTTAAACATGCTCACCGACTCTCTCAGCCTTAAATATACTCACCGACTGTCTCTGCCTTAAACATTCTCTCCGACTGTCTAGTCTTTAAACATACTCACCGACTGTCTCAGCTTTAAATATACTCACCGACTGTCTCAGCTTTAAATATACTCACCGACTGTCTCAGATTTAAATATACTCACTCTCTGTCTCAGCCTTAAATATACTCACCGACTGTCTCAGCCTTAAACATACTCACCGACTCACTCAGCCTTAAACATGCTCACCGACTCTCTCAGGTTTAAACATATTCACCGACTGTCTCAGCCTTAAATATACGCACCGACTGTCTCTGCCTTAAACATACTCACCGACTGTGTCAGCCTTAAACATACTCACCGACTGTCTCAGCCTTAAACATACTCACCAAATGTCTCAGCCTTAAACATGCTCACCGACTCTCTCAGCTTTAAACATACTCACCGACTGTCTCAGCCTTAAACATGCTCACCGACTCTCTCAGCCTTAAACATACTCACCGACTGTCTCAGCTTTAAACATACTCACCGGCTGTCTCAGCCTTAAACATACTCACAGACTGTCTCAGTTTTAACATATTCACCGACTGTCTCAGCTTTAAACATACTCACCGACTGTCTCAGCTTTAAACATACTCACTGAATGTCTCTGCCTTAAATATGCTCACCGACTGTCTAAGCCTTAAACATACTCACCGACTGTATCTGCCTTAAACATACTCACCGACTGTCTCAGCTTTAAACATACTCACCAACTGTCTCTGCCTTAAACATACTCTCCGCCTGTCTCAGCCTTAAACATACTCACCGACTTTCTCCGCTTTAAACATACTCACAGAGTGTCTCTGCCTTAAACATACTCACCGACTATCTTAGCTTTAAACATACTCACCGACTGTCTCAGCCTTAAACATACTCACTGACTGTCTCAGTCTTAAACATACTCACCGACTGTCTCAGTCTTGAACATACTCACCGATTGTCTCAGCTTTAAACATACTCACCGACTGTCTCAGTCTTAAACATACTCACCGACTGTCTCAGCCTTAAATATACTCACCGACTTTCTCTGCTTTAAACATACTCACCGACTGTCTCAGCCTTAAACATACTCACCGACTCTCTCAGCCGTAAACATACTCACCGACTGTCTCAGCCATAAACATACTCACCGACTGTGTCAGCCTTAAACATACTCACCGACTGTCTCAGCCTTAAGCATACTCACCGACTGTCTCAGCCTTAAACATGCTCACCGACTCTCTCAGCTTTAAACATACTCACCGACTGTCTCAGCCTTTAATATACTCACCGACTGTCTCAGCTTTAAACATACTCACCGACTGTCTCACCTTTCAACATACTCACCGACTGTCTCAGGCTTAAACATACTCACTGACTGTCTCAGCTTGAAACATACTCACCGAGTCTCTCAGCCTTGAATGTACTCGCCGACTGTCTCTGCTTTAAACATACCCACTAATTTCTCTGCCTTAAACATATTCACCGACTGTCTCAGCCTGAAACAAATTCACCGACTGTCTCAGCCTTAAACATGCTCACTGACTCTCTCAGCTTTAAACATACTCACCGACTGTCTCAGCCTTATACATACTCACCGACTGTCTCAGCCTTAAACATGCTCACCGACTCTCTCAGCTTTAAACATACTCACCGACTGTGTCAGCCTTAAAGATACTCACTGACTGTCTCTGCCTTAAACATACTCACCGACTCACTCAGCCTTAAACATGCTCACCGACTCTCTCAGCTTTAAACATATTCACCGACTGTCTCAGCCTTAAATATACTCACCGACTGTCTCTGCCTTAAACATACTCACCGACTGTGTCAGCCTTAAACATACTCACCGACTGTGTCAGCCTTAAACATACTCACCGACTGTCTCAGCCTTAAACACACTCACCAAATGTCTCAGCCTTAAACATGCTCACCGACTCTCTCAGCTTTAAACAAACTCACCGACTCTCTCAGCTTTAAACATACTCACCGACTGTCTCAGCCTTAAACATGCTCACCGACTCTCTCAGCCTTAAATATACTCACCTACTGTCTCAGCCTTAAACATACTCACCGACTGTCTCAGCTTTAAACACGCTCACCGACTCTCTCAGCTTTAAACATACTCACCGACTGTTCCTGCTTTAAACATACTCACCGACTGTCTCTGCTTTAAACATACTCACCAAATGTCTCAGTCTTAAACATACTCACCGACTGTCTCTGCTTTAAACATACTCACTGACTGTCTCAGCCTTAAACATACTCACCGACTGTCTCAGCTTTAAACATACTCACAGAGTGTCTCTGCCTTAAACATACTCACCGACTGTCTTAGCTTTAAACATACTCACCGACTGTCTCAGCCTTAAACATACTCACTGACTGTCTCAGTCTTAAACATACTCACCGACTGTCTCAGCTTTAAACATACTCACCGACTGTCTAAGCTTTAAACATACTCACCGTCTGTCTCAGCTTTAAACATACTCACCGTCTGTCTCAGCTTTAAACATACTCACCGACTGTCTCAGCCTTAAACATGCTCACCGACTCTCTCAGCCTTAAATATACTCACCGACTGTCTCTGCCTGAAACATTCTCTCCGACTGTCTAGTCTTTAAACATACTCACCGACTGTCTCAGATTTAAATATACTCACTCTCTGTCTCAGCCTTAAATATACTCACCGACTGTCTCAGCCTTAAACATACTCACCGACTGTCTCAGCCTTAAATATACTCACTGACTGTCTCTGCTTTAAACATACTCACCGACTGTCACTGCCTTAATCATACTCACCGACTGTCTCAGCCTTAAACATACTGACCGACTCTCTCAGCTTTAAACATACTCACCGACTGTCTCAGCCTTATACATGCTCACCGACTGTCTCAGCCTTAAACATACTGACCGACTCTCTCAGCTTTAAACATACTCACCGACTGTCTCAGCCTTATACATACTCACCGACTGTCTCAGCCTTAAACATGCTCACCGACTCTCTCAGCTTTAAACATACTCACCGACTGTGTCAGCCTTAATGATACTCACTGACTGTCTCTGCCTTAAACATACTCACCGACTCTCTCAGCCTTAAATATGCTCACCGACTCTCTCAGCTTTAAACATACTCACTGACTGTCTCAGCCTTAAATATACTCACCGACTGTCTCTGCCTTAAACATACTCACCGACTGTGTCAGCCTTAAACATACTCACCGACTGTCTCAGCCTTAAACATACTCACCAAATGTCTCAGCCTTAAACATGCTCACCGACTCTCTCAGCTTTAAACATACTCACCGACTGTCTCAGCCTTATACATGCTCACCGACTCTCTCAGCCTTAAATATACTCACCTACTGTCTCAGCCTTAAACATACTCACCGACTGTCTCAGCTTTAAACATGCTCACCGACTCTCTCAGCTTTAAACATACTCACCGACTGTCTCACCTTTGAACATACTCACCGACTGTCTCTGCCTTAAACATACTCACCGACTGTCTAAGCTTTAAACATACTCACCGTCTGTCTCAGCTTTAAACATACTCACCGACTGTCTCAGCCTTAAACATACTCACCGACTGTCTCAGCTTTAAACATACTCACCGACTCTCGCATCCTTAAATATACTCACTGACTGTCTCTGCTTTAAACATACTCACTAATTTCTCTTCCTTAAACATACTCACTGACTGTCTCAGCCTTAAACAAATTCACCGACTGTCTCATCCTTAAACATGCTCACCGACTCTCAGCTTTAAACATACTCACCTACTGTCTCAGCCTTAAACATACTCACCGACTGTCTCAGCTTTAAACATGCTCACCGACTCTCTCAGCTTTAAACATACTCACCGACTGTCTCAGCCTTAAACATACTCACCGACTGTCTCTGCCTTAAACATACTCACCGACTGTCTAAGCTTTAAACATACTCACCGACTGTCTCTGCCTTAAACTTACTCACCGACTGTCTCAGTCTTAAACATACTCACCGACTGTCTCAGCTTTAAACATACTCACAGAGTGTCTCTGCCTTAAACATACTCACCGACTGTCTTAGCTTTAAACATACTCACCGACTGTCTCAGCCTTAAACATACTCACTGACTGTCTCAGTCTTAAACATACTCACCGACTGTCTCAGCTTTAAACATACTCACCGACTGTCTCTGCCTTAAACTTACTCACCGACTGTCTCAGTCTTAAACATACTCACCGACTGTCTCAGCCTTAAATATACTCACTGACTGTCTCTGCTTTAAACATACTCACCGACTGTCTCAGCCTTAAACATACTCACCGACTCTCTCAGCCGTAAACATACTCACCGACTGTCGCAGCCGTAAACATACTCACCGACTGTGTCAGCCTTAAACATACTCACCGACTGTCTCAGCCTTAAGCATACTCACCGACTGTCTGAGCCTTAAATATACTCACCGACTGTCTCAGCTTTAAACATACTCACCGACTGTCTCACCTTTCAACATACTCACCGACTGTCTCAGCCTTAAACATACTCACTGACTGTCTCAGCTTGAAACATACTCACCGAGTCTCTCAGCCTTGAATATACTCGCCGACTGTCTCTGCTTTAAATATACTCACTAATTTCTCTGCCTTAAACATATTCACTGACTCTCTCAGCTTTAAACATACTCACCGACTGTCTCAGCCTTATACATACTCACCGACTGTCTCAGCCTTAAACATGCTCACCGACTCTCTCAGCTTTAAACATACTCACCGACTCTCTCAGCCTTAAAGATACTCACTGACTGTCTCTGCCTTAAACATACTCACCGACTCTCTCAGCCTTAAATATGCTCACCGACTCTCTCAGCTTTAAACATACTCACTGACTGTCTCAGCCTTAAATATACTCACCGACTGTCTCTGCCTTAAACATACTCACCGACTGTGTCAGCCTTAAACATACTCACCGACTGTCTCAGCCTTAAACATACTCACCAAATGTCTCAGCCTTAAACATGCTCACCGACTCTCTCAGCTTTAAACATACTCACCGACTCTCTCAGCTTTAAACATACTCACCGACTGTCTCAGCCTTAAACATGCTCACCGACTCTCTCAGCCTTAAATATACTCACCTACTCTCTCAGCCTTAAACATACTCACCGACTGTCTCTGCCTTAAACATACTCACCGACTGTCTCAGCTTTAAACATGCTCACCGACTCTCTCAGCTGTAAACATACTCACCGACTGTCTCACCTTTGAACATACTCACCGACTGTCTCTGCCTTAAACATACTCACCGACTGTCTAAGCTTTAAACATACTCACCGTCTGTCTCAGCTTTAAACATACTCACCGACTGTCTCAGCTTTAAACATGCTCACCGACTCTCTCAGCTTTAAACATACTCACCGACTGTCTCACCTTTGAACATACTCACCGACTGTCTCTGCCTTAAACATACTCACCGACTGTCTAAGCTTTAAACATACTCACCGTCTGTCTCAGCTTTAAACATACTCACCGTCTGTCTCAGCTTTAAACATACTCACCGACTGTCTCAGCCTTAAACATGCTCACCGACTCTCTCAGCCTTAAATATACTCACCGACTGTCTCTGCCTGAAACATTCTCTCCGACTGTCTAGTCTTTAAACATACTCACCGACTGTCTCAGCTTTAAATATACTCACCGACTGTCTCAGCTTTAAATATACTCACCGACTGTCTCAGATTTAAATATACTCACTCTCTGTCTCAGCCTTAAATATACTCACCGACTGTCTCAGCCTTAAACATACTCACCGACTGTCTCAGCCTTAAATATACTCACTGACTGTCTCTGCTTTAAACATACTCACCGACTGTCACTGCCTTAATCATACTCACCGACTGTCTCAGCCTTAAACATACTGACCGACTCTCTCAGCTTTAAACATACTCACCGACTGTCTCAGCCTTATACATGCTCACCGACTGTCTCAGCCTTAAACATACTGACCGACTCTCTCAGCTTTAAACATACTCACCGACTGTCTCAGCCTTATACATACTCACCGACTGTCTCAGCCTTAAACATGCTCACCGACTCTCTCAGCTTTAAACATACTCACCGACTGTGTCAGCCTTAATGATACTCACTGACTGTCTCTGCCTTAAACATACTCACCGACTCTCTCAGCCTTAAATATGCTCACCGACTCTCTCAGCTTTAAACATACTCACTGACTGTCTCAGCCTTAAATATACTCACCGACTGTCTCTGCCTTAAACATACTCACCGACTGTGTCAGCCTTAAACATACTCACCGACTGTCTCAGCCTTAAACATACTCACCAAATGTCTCAGCCTTAAACATGCTCACCGACTCTCTCAGCTTTAAACATACTCACCGACTGTCTCACCTTTGAACATACTCACCGACTGTCTCTGCCTTAAACATACTCACCGACTGTCTAAGCTTTAAACATACTCACCGTCTGTCTCAGCTTTAAACATACTCACCGACTGTCTCAGCCTTAAACATACTCACCGACTGTCTCAGCTTTAAACATACTCACCGACTCTCGCATCCTTAAATATACTCACTGACTGTCTCTGCTTTAAACATACTCACTAATTTCTCTTCCTTAAACATACTCACTGACTGTCTCAGCCTTAAACAAATTCACCGACTGTCTCATCCTTAAACATGCTCACCGACTCTCAGCTTTAAACATACTCACCGACTGTCTCAGCCTTAAACATACTCACCGACTGTCTCAGCCTTAAACATGCTCACCGACTCTCTCAGCCTTAAATATACTCACCGACTGTCTCTGCCTTAAACATTCTCTCCGACTGTCTAGTCTTTAAACATACTCACCGACTGTCTCAGCTTTAAATATACTCACCGACTGTCTCAGCTTTAAATATACTCACCGACTGTCTCAGATTTAAATATACTCACTCTCTGTCTCAGCCTTAAATATACTCACCGACTGTCTCAGCCTTAAACATACTCACCGACTGTCTCAGCTTTAAACATACTCACCGACTCTCGCATCTTTAAATATACTCACTGACTGTCTCTGCTTTAAACATACTCACTAATTTCTCTGCCTTAAACATACTCACTGACTGTCTCAGCCTTAAACAAATTCACCGACTGTCTCATCCTTAAACATGCTCACCGACTCTCAGCTTTAAACATACTCACCGACTGTCTCAGCCTTAAACATACTCACCGACTGTCTCAGCCTTAAACATGCTCACCGACTCTCTCAGCCTTAAATATACTCACCGACTGTCTCTGCCTTAAACATTCTCTCCGACTGTCTAGTCTTTAAACATACTCACCGACTGTCTCAGCTTTAAATATACTCACCGACTGTCTCAGCTTTAAATATACTCACCGACTGTCTCAGATTTAAGCATACTCACTCTCTGTCTCAGCCTTAAATATACTCACCGACTGTCTCAGCCTTAAACATACTCACCGACTGTCTCAGCCTTAAATATACTCACTGACTGTCTCTGCTTCAAACATACTCACCGACTGTCACTGCCTTAATCATACTCACCGACTGTCTCAGCCTTAAACATACTCACCGACTCTCTCAGCCATAAACATACTCACCGACTGTCTCAGCCTTAAACATACTCACCGACTCTCTCAGCTTTAAACATACTCACCGACTGTCTCAGCCTTAAACATACTCACCGACTGTGTCAGCCTTAAACATACTCACCGACTGTGTCAGCCTTAAACATACTCACCGACTGTCTCATCCTTAAATATACTCACCTACTGTCTCAGCCTTAAACATACTCACCGACTGTCTCAGCCTTAAACATGCTCACCGACTCTCTCAGCTTTAAACATACTCACCGAGTGTCTCAGCCTTAAATATACTCACCCACTGTCTCAGCTTTAAACATACTCACCGACTGTCTCACCTTTGAACATACTCACCGACTGTCTCTGCCTTAAACATACTCACCGACTGTGTAAGCTTTAAACATACTCACCGTCTGTCTCAGCTTTAAACATACTCACTGACTGTCTCAGCCTTAAACCTACTCACTGACTGTCTCAGCTTTAAACATACTCACCGACTCTCGCAGCCTTAAGTATACTCACTGACTGTCTCTGCTTTAAACATACTCACTAATTTCTCTGCCTTAAACATACTCACTGACTGTCTCAGCCTTAAACAAATTCACCGACTGTCTCAGCCTTAAACATGCTCACCAACTCTCAGCTTTAAACATACTCACCGACTGTCTCAGCCTTAAACATACTCACCGACTGTCTCAGCCTTAAACATGCTCACCGACTCTCTCAGCTTTAAACATACTCACCGACTGTCTTAGCCTTAAGTATACTCACCGACTGTCTCTGCCTTAAACATGCTCACCGACTGTCTCAGCCTTAAACATGCTCACCGACTCTCTCAGCTTTAAACATACTCACCGACTGTCTCCGCCTTAAACATACTCACCGACTGTCTCAGCCTTAAACATACTCACCGACTGTCTCAGTCTTAAACATACTCACCGACTCTCTCAGCTTTAAACATACTCACCGACTGTCTCAGCTTTAAACATAAATCCGACTGTCTCAGCTTTAAACATACTCACCGACTGTCTCAGCTTTAAATATACTCACCGACTGTCTCAGCCTTAAACATACTCACTGACTGTCTCAGCTTTAAACATACTCACCGACTGTCTCAGCTTTAAATATACTCACCGACTGTCTCAGCCTTAAACATACTCACCGACTGTCTAAGCTTTAAACATACTCACCGAGTGTCTCAGCTTTAAACATACTCACCGACTGTCTCAGATTTAAACATACTTACTGACTGTCTCAGCTTTAAATATACTCACCGACTGTCTCAGCCTTAAACATACTCACTGACTGTCTCAGCCTTAAACATGCTCACCGACTGTCTCACCTTTAAACATTCTCACCGACCGTCTCAGCTTTAAACATACTCACCGACTGTCTCAGCCTTAAGCATACTCACCGACTGTCTGAGCCTTAAATATACTCACCGACTGTCTCAGCTTTAAACATACTCACCGACTGTCTCACCTTTCAACATACTCACCGACTGTCTCAGCCTTAAACATACTCACTGACTGTCTCAGCTTGAAACATACTCACCGAGTCTCTCAGCCTTGAATATACTCGCCGACTGTCTCTGCTTTAAATATACTCACTAATTTCTCTGCCTTAAACATATTCACTGACTCTCTCAGCTTTAAACATACTCACCGACTGTCTCAGCCTTATACATACTCACCGACTGTCTCAGCCTTAAACATGCTCACCGACTCTCTCAGCTTTAAACATACTCACCGACTCTCTCAGCCTTAAAGATACTCACTGACTGTCTCTGCCTTAAACATACTCACCGACTCTCTCAGCCTTAAATATGCTCACCGACTCTCTCAGCTTTAAACATACTCACTGACTGTCTCAGCCTTAAATATACTCACCGACTGTCTCTGCCTTAAACATACTCACCGACTGTGTCAGCCTTAAACATACTCACCGACTGTCTCAGCCTTAAACATACTCACCAAATGTCTCAGCCTTAAACATGCTCACCGACTCTCTCAGCTTTAAACATACTCACCGACTCTCTCAGCTTTAAACATACTCACCGACTGTCTCAGCCTTAAACATGCTCACCGACTCTCTCAGCCTTAATTATACTCACCTACTCTCTCAGCCTTAAACATACTCACCGACTGTCTCTGCCTTAAACATACTCACCGACTGTCTCAGCTTTAAACATGCTCACCGACTCTCTCAGCTGTAAACATACTCACCGACTGTCTCACCTTTGAACATACTCACCGACTGTCTCTGCCTTAAACATACTCACCGACTGTCTAAGCTTTAAACATACTCACCGTCTGTCTCAGCTTTAAACATACTCACCGACTGTCTCAGCTTTAAACATGCTCACCGACTCTCTCAGCTTTAAACATACTCACCGACTGTCTCACCTTTGAACATACTCACCGACTGTCTCTGCCTTAAACATACTCACCGACTGTCTCAGCTTTAAACATACTCACCGTCTGTCTCAGCTTTAAACATACTCACCGTCTGTCTCAGCTTTAAACATACTCACCGACTGTCTCAGCCTTAAACATGCTCACCGACTCTCTCAGCCTTAAATATACTCACCGACTGTCTCTGCCTGAAACATTCTCTCCGACTGTCTAGTCTTTAAACATACTCACCGACTGTCTCAGCTTTAAATATACTCACCGACTGTCTCAGCTTTAAATATACTCACCGACTGTCTCAGATTTAAATATACTCACTCTCTGTCTCAGCCTTAAATATACTCACCGACTGTCTCAGCCTTAAACATACTCACCGACTGTCTCAGCCTTAAATATACTCACTGACTGTCTCTGCTTTAAACATACTCACCGACTGTCACTGCCTTAATCATACTCACCGACTGTCTCAGCCTTAAACATACTGACCGACTCTCTCAGCTTTAAACATACTCACCGACTGTCTCAGCCTTATACATGCTCACCGACTGTCTCAGCCTTAAACATACTGACCGACTCTCTCAGCTTTAAACATACTCACCGACTGTCTCAGCCTTATACATACTCACCGACTGTCTCAGCCTTAAACATGCTCACCGACTCTCTCAGCTTTAAACATACTCACCGACTGTGTCAGCCTTAATGATACTCACTGACTGTCTCTGCCTTAAACATACTCACCGACTCTCTCAGCCTTAAATATGCTCACCGACTCTCTCAGCTTTAAACATACTCACTGACTGTCTCAGCCTTAAATATACTCACCGACTGTCTCTGCCTTAAACATACTCACCGACTGTGTCAGCCTTAAACATACTCACCGACTGTCTCAGCCTTAAACATACTCACCAAATGTCTCAGCCTTAAACATGCTCACCGACTCTCTCAGCTTTAAACATACTCACCGACTGTCTCACCTTTGAACATACTCACCGACTGTCTCTGCCTTAAACATACTCACCGACTGTCTAAGCTTTAAACATACTCACCGTCTGTCTCAGCTTTAAACATACTCACCGACTGTCTCAGCCTTAAACATACTCACCGACTGTCTCAGCTTTAAACATACTCACCGACTCTCGCATCCTTAAATATACTCACTGACTGTCTCTGCTTTAAACATACTCACTAATTTCTCTTCCTTAAACATACTCACTGACTGTCTCAGCCTTAAACAAATTCACCGACTGTCTCATCCTTAAACATGCTCACCGACTCTCAGCTTTAAACATACTCACCGACTGTCTCAGCCTTAAACATACTCACCGACTGTCTCAGCCTTAAACATGCTCACCGACTCTCTCAGCCTTAAATATACTCACCGACTGTCTCTGCCTTAAACATTCTCTCCGACTGTCTAGTCTTTAAACATACTCACCGACTGTCTCAGCTTTAAATATACTCACCGACTGTCTCAGCTTTAAATATACTCACCGACTGTCTCAGATTTAAATATACTCACTCTCTGTCTCAGCCTTAAATATACTCACCGACTGTCTCAGCCTTAAACATACTCACCGACTGTCTCAGCTTTAAACATACTCACCGACTCTCGCATCTTTAAATATACTCACTGACTGTCTCTGCTTTAAACATACTCACTAATTTCTCTGCCTTAAACATACTCACTGACTGTCTCAGCCTTAAACAAATTCACCGACTGTCTCATCCTTAAACATGCTCACCGACTCTCAGCTTTAAACATACTCACCGACTGTCTCAGCCTTAAACATACTCACCGACTGTCTCAGCCTTAAACATGCTCACCGACTCTCTCAGCCTTAAATATACTCACCGACTGTCTCTGCCTTAAACATTCTCTCCGACTGTCTAGTCTTTAAACATACTCACCGACTGTCTCAGCTTTAAATATACTCACCGACTGTCTCAGCTTTAAATATACTCACCGACTGTCTCAGATTTAAGTATACTCACTCTCTGTCTCAGCCTTAAATATACTCACCGACTGTCTCAGCCTTAAACATACTCACCGACTGTCTCAGCCTTAAATATACTCACTGACTGTCTCTGCTTCAAACATACTCACCGACTGTCACTGCCTTAATCATACTCACCGACTGTCTCAGCCTTAAACATACTCACCGACTCTCTCAGCCATAAACATACTCACCGACTGTCTCAGCCTTAAACATACTCACCGACTCTCTCAGCTTTAAACATACTCACCGACTGTCTCAGCCTTAAACATACTCACCGACTGTGTCAGCCTTAAACATACTCACCGACTGTGTCAGCCTTAAACATACTCACCGACTGTCTCATCCTTAAATATTCTCACCTACTGTCTCAGCCTTAAACATACTCACCGACTGTCTCAGCCTTAAACATGCTCACCGACTCTCTCAGCTTTAAACATACTCACCGAGTGTCTCAGCCTTAAATATACTCACCCACTGTCTCAGCTTTAAACATACTCACCGACTGTCTCACCTTTGAACATACTCACCGACTGTCTCTGCCTTAAACATACTCACCGACTGTGTAAGCTTTAAACATACTCACCGTCTGTCTCAGCTTTAAACATACTCACTGACTGTCTCAGCCTTAAACCTACTCACTGACTGTCTCAGCTTTAAACATACTCACCGACTCTCGCAGCCTTAAGTATACTCACTGACTGTCTCTGCTTTAAACATACTCACTAATTTCTCTGCCTTAAACATACTCACTGACTGTCTCAGCCTTAAACAAATTCACCGACTGTCTCAGCCTTAAACATGCTCACCAACTCTCAGCTTTAAACATACTCACCGACTGTCTCAGCCTTAAACATACTCACCGACTGTCTCAGCCTTAAACATGCTCACCGACTCTCTCAGCTTTAAACATACTCACCGACTGTCTTAGCCTTAAGTATACTCACCGACTGTCTCTGCCTTAAACATGCTCACCGACTGTCTCAGCCTTAAACATGCTCACCGACTCTCTCAGCTTTAAACATACTCACCGACTGTCTCCGCCTTAAACATACTCACAGACTGTCTCAGCCTTAAGCATACTCACCGACTGTCTCAGTCTTAAACATACTCACCGACTCTCTCAGCTTTAAACATACTCACCGACTGTCTCAGCTTTAAACATAAATCCGACTGTCTCAGCTTTAAACATACTCACCGACTGTCTCAGCTTTAAATATACTCACCGACTGTCTCAGCCTTAAACATACTCACTGACTGTCTCAGCTTTAAACATACTCACCGACTGTCTCAGCTTTAAATATACTCACCGACTGTCTCAGCCTTAAACATACTCACCGACTGTCTAAGCTTTAAACATACTCACCGAGTGTCTCAGCTTTAAACATACTCACTGACTGTCTCAGATTTAAACATACTTACTGACTGTCTCAGCTTTAAATATACTCACCGACTGTCTCAGCCTTAAACATACTCACTGACTGTCTCAGCCTTAAACATGCTCACCGACTGTCTCACCTTTAAACATTCTCACCGACCGTCTCAGCTTTAAACATACTCACCGACTGTCTCTGCCTTAAACCTACTCACTGACGGGGCACCGTCAACTCTCTGGGCTGGAGAATTCCATTGGGTTCCCAACTCTCGATGTAAGGAGATTTCTCCTCATCTCAGTCTGGAATGGCTGTCTGCTTACCCCTGACATCTCCTGTCAAGTGCTTTGCAATGTTTTACAGTGTTAGAGCAGTGCTGTGTTAGTGTAAGAGGTTGTTGTGTAACGTTCTGCTTGTTTGGTGAGACACTCCGAGGACACGTAAATCAACCACCGCTTATCTCTGATCACATTGCCAATAGAGACGGCGTTCACAGCAAAGGGATTGTAGCCCCTCCCAGCTCCCTGCCCCACCGACTCCCCCACATTTGCTTCCTCCCTCTCTCACTAACTCTCACCCCCCCTCACACAGGGATGCCAGCCCTGGGGCCTGGGGCCTGACTGGCTGAGCTGCACTGAGGGCGGGGCCAAAGTCAGAATGAAATGATTTGAATTGGGGGATCTTCGTGTTCTCTCTCCCCAGGAGATCGTGAAGAACATGGATTCAGTTTTCCGGGAGCTCTTGCAGTGCAAGCGTCTCAAGACCAGCGGCGAGGAACCCCAGGACCCCAGCAAAGCTGAAGGCCTCTTGGGCCAGGGGGTCACCCTGCGCAGGAGCAGTAGCGGGGCCTTGGAGAAACCCGCAAGCAAACAAGGCACCCCTTCCAAACCCAGCATGAAGTCCAGGGCCGCTGCCCTCTTCAAATCGTCGGCGGGGGGCACTGCTGATGGGACCCCCAAGGTAACCTCCTGAGGAAGGGTGTGGGCACGGGAGGATCAAGCCAAGAGACTCACTCCAGAGGCAGGAGGGAGCCCAGTGCCATGAGTCCGACCATCCACTGGCGACCCTGCCAGACACTCCGAGGACACACAAATCAACCACCGCTTATCTCTCAGCATGTTGCCAATAGAGACGGCGTTCACAGCAAAGGGATTGTCGCCCCCATCCCCTCCCCCGCGTTTGCTTCCTCCCTCGCTCACCAACTCTCACACTTCCTTGCTCTCCCCCTCCTCAATCCCTCACTCCATCATTCACACCCTCCCTCCCTCCTTACTCCCTCACTCATACCCTCCCTTCTGCCCTCTCTCATTCCTCATTCACTGCTTGTCTCCTTCCCTCACTTACTCACTACCTCCCTCCCTCCTTCACTCATTTGCTTCCACACTCTCTCCCACATTCATTCATTCACTCGCTCCCTCCCTCAGTGACACACACCCTCCCTTCCTCACTCAATCGCTCCCTTCCTCATTCACTCACTCACTACCTCCTCCCTAACTCACTCATTCAATCCTTCTCTCCCTCACTCACTAACTCCCTGCCTCATTTGCTGCCTCCTTCTCTCAGTGACTCACACCCTCCCTCACTCACTCATTCACTCCCTCACTCTCATTCACTACCTCCCTCCCTCTTTCACTCACTCCCTCATTCCTTCCCTCACTCATACATTTAGTCACTATCTCCCTGCCGCTCTATCACCCACCCTCAATCACTCAGTCACTATCTCTCTCCCACTCACTCACTGCCTTCCTCGCTCATTTATTTATTCCCTCCATCCTTCCCTCACTCCTTAACCCGCTCACTCTCCGTCTCACTCGCTCATTCTGTCTCTCCCTCACTCACTTGCTCACGCTATTCCTCACTTTCACACTCACTCAATCTGTCCTCTCTTCCCTCTGTCCCCCTGCCTACTCACCCTCTCCCTCATTCAATCTCTCACTCCTTCACACACTCCCTCATTCAATCTCTCCACTCACTCACTCACCTGCTCATTTACTCAATCTCACTGCTCACTCACTCACTCTCCTCCACTCACTTACTCACTCTAACCCACTCACTTACCCACTCACTCACCCTCACTCTCTCCTTCCCTTAATTAGGTGCGTTTGCAGACGATCATGAGAAATTCCAGCATGGATTCGATGGGCTGATTGGCCTCCCTCACTCCAGAAATTGACCAGGAACATATGACCGGCACCGATCACCGATAGACCCCTCACTGTAACACACGGATATACCCCAGACCCCTCACTGTAACACTCTGATATATCCCACACCCCTCACTGTAACACCCTGATATACCCCACACCCCTCACGGTAACACTCTGATATACCCCACACCCTTCACTGTAACACTCTGATATATCCCACACCCCTCACTGTAACACTCTGATATACCCCACACCCCTCACTGTAACACTCTGATATACCCCACACCCCTCACTGTAACACTCTGATAAACACCACACCCCTCACTGTAACACACTGATATATCCCACACCCCTCACTGTAACACTCTGATATACCCCACACCCCTCACTGTAACACTCTGATATACCCCACACCCCTCACTGTAACACTCTGATATACACCACACCCCTCACTGTAACACACTGATATACCCCACACCCCTCACTGTAACACTCTGATATACCCCACACCCCTCACTGTAACACTCTGATATACATCACAGCCCTCACTGTAACACACTGATATACCCCACACCCCTCACTGTAACACTCTGATATATCCCACACCCCTCATTGTAACACTCTGATATACCCCACACCCCTCACTGTAACACTCTGATACATCCCACACCCCTCACTGTAACACTCTGATATACCCCACACCTCTCACTGTAACACTCTGATATACCCCACACCCCTCACTGTAACACTCTGATATATCCCACACCCCTCACTGTAACACTCTGATAAACCCCACAGCCCTCACTGTAACACTCTGATATAACCCACACACCTCAGTGTAACACTCTGATATACCCCACACCCCTCACTGTAACACTGATATACCCCACCCCCTCACTGTAACACGCTGATATACGCAACACCCCTCAATGTAACACTCTGATATATCCCACACCCCTCACTGTAACACTCTGATATACCCCACACCCCTCACTGTAACACTCTGATATATCCCACACCCCTCACTGTAACACTCTGATAAACCCCACAGCCCTCACTGTAACACACTGATATAACCCACACACCTCAGTGTAACACTCTGATATACCCCACACCCCTCACTGTAACACTGATATAAACCACACCCCTCACGGTAACACTCTGATATACCCCACACCCTTCACTGTAACACTTTGAATTATCCCACACCCCTCACTGTAACACTCTGATATACCCCACACCCCTCACTGTAACACTCTGATATACCCCACACCGCTCACTGTAACACTCTGATATATACCACACCCCTCACTGTAACACTCTGATATACACCACACCCCTAACTGTAACACACTGATATACCCCACACCCCTCACTGTAACCCTCTGATATACCCCACACCCCTCACTGTAACCCTCTGATATACCCCACACCCCTCACTGTAACACTCTGATATATCCCACACCCCTCACTGTAACACTCTGATAAACCCCACAGCCCTCACTGTAACACACTGATATAACCCACGCACCTCAGTGTAACACTCTGATATACCCTACACCCCTCAATGTAACACTGATATACCCCACCCCCTCACTGTAACACGCTGATATACGCAATACTCCTCAATGTAACGCTCTGATATATCCCACACCCCTCACTGTAACACTCTGATATACCCCACACCCCTCACTGTAACACTCTGATATATCCCACACCCCTCACTGTAACACTCTGATAAACCCCACAGCCCTCACTGTAACACACTGATATATCCCACACCCCTCACTGTAACACTCTGATATACCCCACACCCCTCACTGTAACACTCTGATATATCCCACACCCCTCACTGTAACACTCTGATATACCCCACACCCCTCACTGTAACACTGATAGAAACCACACCCCTCACGGTAACACTCTGATATACCACACACCCCTCAGTGTAACACTCTGATATACCCTACACCCCTCACTGTAACACTGATATACCCCACCCCCTCATTGTAACACGCTGATATACGCAACACCCCTCAATGTAACACTCTGATATACCCTACACCCCTCACTGTAACACTGATATACCCCACCCCCTCATTGTAACACGCTGATATACGCAACACCCCTCAATGTAACACTCTGATATACCCCACACCCCTCACTGTAACACTCTGATATATCCCACACCCCTCACTGTAACACTCTGATATACCCCACACCCCTCACTGTAACACTGATAGAAACCACACCCCTCACGGTAACACTCTGATATACCACACACCCCTCAGTGTAACACTCTGATATACCCTACACCCCTCACTGTAACACTGATATACCCCACCCCCTCATTGTAACACGCTGATATACGCAACACCCCTCAATGTAACACTCTGATATATCCCACACCCCTCACTGTAACACTCTGATATACCCCACACCCCTCACTGTAACACTCTGATATATCCCACACCCCTCACGGTAACACTCTGATATACCCCACACCCCTCACTGTAACACTCTGATATATCCCACATCCCTCACTGTAACACTCTGATATACACCACACCCCTCACTGTAACCCACTGATATACCCCACACCCCTCACTGTAACACTCTGATATACCCCACAGCCCTCACTGTAACACTCTGATATACACCACACCCCTCACTGTAACACACTGATATACCCCACACCCCTCACTGTAACACTCTGATATACACCACACCCCTCACTGTAACACTTTGATATATCCCACACCCCTCACTGTAACACTCTGAAATACCCCACACCACTCTCTGTAACACTCTGATATATCCCACACCCCTCACTGTAACACTGATATATCCCCCACCCCTCACTGTAACACTCTGATGATATATTCCACACACCTCACTGTAACAGTCTGATATACCCCACACCCCTCACTGTAACACTCTGATATATCCCACACCCCTCACTGTAACACTCTGATACATCCCACACCCCTCACTGTAACACTCTGATATACCCCACACCTCTCACTGTAACACTCTGATATACCCCACACCCCTCACTGTAACACTCTGATATATCCCACACCCCTCACTTAAAACTGATATATCCCACATCCCTCACTGTAACACTCTGATATATCCCACACCCCTCACTGTAACACTCTGATATATCCCACACCCCTCACTGTAACACTCTGATATACCCCACACCCCTCACTGTAACACTGATATATCACACACCCCTCACTGTAACACTGTGATGTACACCACACCCCTCACTGTAACACTCTGATACATCCCACACCCCTCACTGTAATACTCTGATATACCCCAGACACCTCACTGTAACACTCTGATAAACCCCACACCCCTCACTGTAACACTCTGATATACCCCAGACACCTCACTGTAACACTCTGATATAGCCCACAACCCTCACTGTAACACTGATATACCACACAGCCCTCACTGTAACACTCTGATATACCCCACACCCCTCACTGTAACACTGATATACCGCACACACCTCACTGTAACACTCTGATATATCCCACACACCTCACAGTAACACTCTGATATATCCTACACCCCTCACTGTAACATTCTGATAAAACACACACCCCTCACTGTAACACTGATATACCCCACACCCCTCACTGTAACACTCTGATACACCCCACACCCCTCACTGTAACACTCTGATATACCCCACACCCCTCACTGTAACACTCTGATACACCCCACACCCCTCACTGTAACACTCTGATATATCCCACACCCCTCACTGTAACACTCTGATAGATTCCACCCCTCTGCCTATCCTCTCCAATTCTGCTCTTTGTTGCCTTTATTGCATCTAACGTTTAGCAGTGAATTTGTGAAATTAGTGTTCTAATGAGGCCTACTTCATTTTCGTAAATTCTTTACCTTTATTTGAATTATTATTAAATATAAATCATGTTCTCAGAGCAAGAAATATTTTATTAAAATCACCATCCACATTAATGATGCCTGACTTCAGCACACCAACATCAGTCCAATTATTTGTACAGATATCTCGCTGAGAGAGAGGGACTGAGAGACACCAGTCAGTGTACAGATATCTCCCTGAGAGAGAGAGGGGACTGAGAGACACCAATCAGTGTACAGATATCTCCCTGAGAGAGAGAGGGGACTGAGAGACACCAGTCTGTGTACAGATATCTCCCTGAGAGAGAGGGACTGAGAGACACCAGTCAGTGTACAGATATCTCCCTGAGAGAGAGGGACTGAGAGACACCAGTCAGTGTACAGATATCTCCCTGAGAGAGAGAGGGGACTGAGAGACACCAGTCAGTGTACAGATATCTCCCTGAGAGAGACGGGACTGAGTGACACCAGTCAGTGTACAGATATCTCCCTGAGAGAGAGGGACTGAGAGACACCAGTCAGTGTACAGATATCTCCCTGAGAGAGAGAGGGACTGAGAGACACCAGTCAGTGTACAGATATCTCCCTGAGAGAGAGAGGGACTGAGAGACACCAGTCAGTGTACAGATATCTCCCTGAGAGAGAGGGACTGAGAGACACCAGTCAGTGTACAGCTATCTCTCTGAGAGAGAGAGGGACTGAGAGACACCAGTCAGTGTACAGATATCTCCCTGAGAGAGAGGGACTGAGAGACACCAGTCAGTGTACAGCTATCTCTCTGAGAGAGAGAGGGGACTGAGAGACACCAGTCAGTGTACAGATATCTCCCTGAGAGAGAGAGGACTGAGAGACACCAGTCAGTGTACAGCTATCTCTCTGAGAGAGAGGGACTGAGAGACACCAGTCAGTGTACAGATATCTCCCTAAGAGAGAGAGGGGACTGAGAGACACCAGTCAGTGTACAGATATCTCCCTGAGAGAGAGAGGGACTGAGAGACACCAGTCAGTGTACAGATATCTCCCTGAGATAGAGAGGGACTGAGAGACACCAGTCAGTGTACAGATATCTCTCTGAGAGAGAGGGAACTGAGAGACAACAGTCAGTGTGCAGATATCTCCCTGAGAGAGAGGGGACTGAGAGACACCATTCAGTGTACAGATATCACCCTGAGAGAGAGGGACTGAGAGACACCAGTCAGTGTACAGATATCTCCCTGAGAGAGAGAGGGACTGAGAGACACCAGTCAGTGTACAGATATCTCCCTGAGAAAGAGGTACTGAGAGACAACAGTCAGTGTGCAGATATCTCCCTGAGAGAGAGGGGACTGAGAGACACCATTCAGTGTACAGATATCTCCCTGAGAGAGACGGGACTGAGAGACACCAGTCAGTGTACAGATATCTCCCTGAGAGAGAGAGAGGGACTGAGAAACACCAGTCAGTGTACAGATATCTCCCTGAGAGAGAGAGGGACTGAGAGACACCAGTCAGTGTACAGATATCTCCCTGAGAGAGTGGGGGGACTGAGAGACACCAGTCAGTGTACAGATATCTCCCTGAGAGAGAGGGGACTGAGAGACACCAGTCAGTGTACAGATATTACCCTGAGAGAGAGAGAGACGGAGAGACACCAGTCAGTGTACAGATATCTCGCTGAGAGAGAGAGGGGACTGAGAGACACCAGTCAGTGTACAGATATCTCCCTGAGAGAGAGGGACTGAGAGACACCAGTCAGTGTACAGGTATCTCCCTGAGAGAGAGAGGGGACTGAGAGACACCCGTCAGTGTACAGATATCCCCCTGAGAGAGAGAGGGGACTGATAGACACCAGTCAGTGTGCAGATATCTCCCTGAGATAGAGAGAGGGACTGAGAGACACCAGTCAGTGTACAGATATCTCCCTGAGAGAGAGAGGGACTGAGTGACACCAGTCAGTGTACAGATATCTCCCTGAGAGAGAGACGGGACTGAGAGACACCAGTCAGTGTACAGATATCTCCCTGAGAGAGAGAGAGGGACTGAGAAACACCAGTCAGTGTACAGATATCTCCCTGAGAGAGAGAGGGACTGAGAGACACCAGTCAGTGTACAGATATCTCCCTGAGAGAGTGGGGGGACTGAGAGACACCAGTCCGTGTACAGATATCTCCCTGAGAGAGAGGGGACTGAGAGACACCAGTCAGTGTACAGATATTACCCTGAGAGAGAGAGAGACTGAGAGACACCAGTCAGTGTACAGATATCTCGCTGAGAGAGAGAGGGGACTGAGAGACACCAGTCAGTGTACAGATATCTCCCTGAGAGAGAGGGACTGAGAGACACCAGTCAGTGTACAGGTATCTCCCTGAGAGAGAGAGGGGACTGAGAGACACCCGTCAGTGTACAGATATCCCCCTGAGAGAGAGAGGGGACTGAGAGACACCCGTCAGTGTACAGATATCCCCCTGAGAGAGAGAGGGGACTGAGAGACACCAGTCAGTGTGCAGATATCTCCCTGAGATAGAGAGGGACTGAGAGACACCAGTCAGTGTACAGATATCTCCCTGAGAGAGAGGGACTGAGAGACACCAGTCAGTGTACAGATATCTCCCTGAGAGAGAGAGGGACTGAGAGACACCAGTCAGTGTACAGATTTCTCCCTGAGAGAGAGGGACTGAGAGACACCAGTCAGTGTACAGATATCTCCCTGAGAGAGAGAGGGACTGAGAGACACCAATCAGTGTACAGATATTACCCTGAGAGAGAGAGGGACTGAGAGACACCAATCAGTGTACAGATATCTCCCTGAGAGAGAGAGGACTGAGAGACACCAGTCAGTGTACAGATATCACCCTGAGAGAGAGAGGGGACTGAGAGACACCAGTCAGTGTACAGATATCACCCTGAGAGAGAGAGGGGACTGAGTGACACCAGTCAGTGTACAGATATCTCCCTGAGAGAGAGAGGGGACTGAGAGACACCAGTCAGTGTACAGATATCACCCTGAGAGAGAGAGGGGACTGAGAGACACCAGTCAGTGTACAGATATCTCCCTGAGAGAGACGGGACTGAGAGACACCAGTCAGTGTACAGATATCTCCCTGAGAGAGACGGGACTGAGTGACACCAGTCAGTGTACAGATATCTCCCTGAGAGAGAGAGGGGACTGAGAGACACCAGTCAGTGTACAGATATCTCCCTGAGAGAGAGAGACTGAGAGACACCAGTCAGTGTACAGATATCTCCCTGAGAGAGACGGGACTGAGTGACATCAGTCAGTGTACAGATATCTCCCTGAGAGAGAGAGAGGGGACTGAGAGACACCAGTCAGTGTACAGATATCTCCCTGAGAGAGAGAGAGGGACTGAGAGACACCAGTCAGTGTACAGATATCTCCCTGAGAGAGAGGGACTGAGAGACACCAATCAGTGTACAGATATTACCCTGAGAGAGAGAGGGACTGAGAGACACCAGTCAGTGTGCAGATATCTCCCTGAGAGAGAGAGGGACTGAGAGACACCAGTCAGTGTACAGATATCTCCCTGAGAGAGAGGGACTGAGAGACACCAATCAGTGTACAGATATTACCCTGAGAGAGAGAGGGACTGAGAGACACCAGTCAGTGTGCAGATATCTCCCTGAGAGAGAGAGGACTGAGAGACACCAGTCAGTGTACAGATATCTCCCTGAGAGAGAGGGACTGAGAGACACCAGTCAGTGTACAGATATTACCCTGAGAGAGAGAGGGACTGAGAGACACCAGTCATTGTACAGATATCTCCCTGTGAGTGAGGGACTGAGAGACACCAGTCAGTGTACAGATATCTCCCTGAGAGAGAGAGGGACTGAGAGACACCAGTCAGTGTACAGATATCTCCCTGAGAGAGAGGGACTGAGAGACACCAGTCAGTGTACAGATATCTCCCTGAGAGAGAGAGACTGAGAGACACCAGTCAGTGTACAGATATCACCCTGAGAGAGAGAGGGGACTGAGAGACACCAGTCAGTGTACAGATATCACCCTGAGAGAGAGAGGGGACTGAGAGACACCAGTCAGTGTACAGATATCTCCCTGAGAGAGACGGGACTGAGTGACACCAGTCAGTGTACAGATATCCCCTGAGAGAGAGAGGGGACTGAGAGACACCAGTCAGTGTACAGATATCACCCTGAGAGAGAGAGGGGACTGAGAGACACCAGTCAGTGTACAGATATCTCCCTGAGAGAGACGGGACTGAGTGACACCAGTCAGTGTACAGATATCTCCCTGAGAGAGAGAGGGGACTGAGAGACACCAGTCAGTGTACAGATATCTCCCTGAGAGAGACGGGACTGAGTGACACCAGTCAGTGTACAGATATCCCCTGAGAGAGAGAGGGGACTGAGAGACACCAGTCAGTGTACAGATATCACCCTGAGAGAGAGAGGGGACTGAGAGACACCAGTCAGTGTACAGATATCTCCCTGAGAGAGACGGGACTGAGTGACACCAGTCAGTGTACAGATATCTCCCTGAGAGAGAGAGGGGACTGAGAGACACCAGTCAGTGTACAGATATCTCCCTGAGAGAGAGAGACTGAGAGAGACCAGTCAGTGTACAGATATCTCCCTGAGAGAGAGAGACTGAGAGAGACCAGTCAGTGTACAGTTATCTCCCTGAGAGAGAGGGGACTGAGTGACACCAGTCAGTGTACAGATATCTCCCTGAGAGAGAGAGGGGACTGAGAGACACCAGTCGGTGTACAGATATCTCCCTGAGAGAGACGGACTGAGAAACACCAGTCAGTGTACAGATATCTCCCTGAGAGAGAGGGGACTGAGAGACACCAGTCAGTGTACAGATATGTCCCTGAGAGAGAGGGACTGAGAAACACCAGTCAGTGTACAGATATCTCCCTGAGAGAGAGGGACTGAGAAACACCAGTCAGTGTACAGATATCTCCCTGAGAGAGGGTGGGACTGAGAGACACCAGTCAGTGTACAGATATCTCCCTGAGAGAGAGGGGACTGAGAGACACCAGTCAGTGTACAGATATCTCCCTGAGAGAGAGAGACTGAGAGACACCAGTCAGTGTACAGATATCTCCCTGAGAGAGAGGGACTGAGAGACTCCAGTGAGTGTACAGATATCTCCTTGACAGAGAGAGAGGGGGCTGAGTCCTGAATTGGGGTCTGGCTATCTCCTGTTGAAGGGGTTTCAGCACATTTACCGAGTTTGGACACTTTAACAGAGACGAAGCAGTTTGTGTTCACAGCTCAGGTCCCCTCCCGCTGGGAAGGCGCAGAAGATTCTGCTGGAGTCCGATTCCGGGTTGTTAACTGTCCTTCCTGAGAGCCAGTCGCATGTTGAGCAGGATAGCACCCACCGCGTGGAAGAGGGGGTCACAGATTCCCCGGATACACACCGGGAAGGTGGCCGCCAGGCACTCCAGCCCCAGGAGGTAGCAGCGGAGACAGGGAACTGCGGCCCACACCTGCCAGAAGGAGACCCAGGCGTAAAGGAAGCCCCAGAGCACGGCCATGGGGATCCCGAACAGGGCAGTGAGTATCCGGTAACCCCAGTATCCCGACACGGTGAAGGCCGAGTGACTGTACCTCCACACCGGAGCCAAACTGTACCAGCCCTCTGGCTCGGCAACCACCTCTTCAAACTCCACCTGCGGGAGGGAGGGAGGGAGGGAGGGAGGGGGAGGGAGGGAGGGGGAGAGAGAGAGAGGGGAGAATCAGACAGTGAGGGAGACCGAGAGAGGGAGGGACAGTGAGAGAAGGAAAGAGAGAGGGTTAAAGTGAGCATGAGGGAGGCAGGGAGTGAGAGAGAGAGGCAGAGGGAGCGAGATTTGGAGGGAGAGAGAGAGAGAGAGAGAGAGAGAGAAAATGTAAAAAGTAATCCGTTAACAGCGACATGCCCAGCCCAATTCTGAATTGATC
Source organism: Carcharodon carcharias (assembly GCF_017639515.1). NCBI lineage: Eukaryota > Metazoa > Chordata > Chondrichthyes > Lamniformes > Lamnidae > Carcharodon > Carcharodon carcharias. The sequence continues at coordinate 878,358 of NW_024470721.1, forward strand.
CCTTTGCACCTGATGGTACAGAGTCTCGCTAGGGGGCCTGAGACAACAGACACCCCCTCAGAGTCTTTCACCCAATGGACGTACTCTTCATGTATACCAGCTAATACTGAGACACACATACAGACCGTACATGAGCTGACACTGAGACACACACACAGACCGTACAGGAGCTGACACTGAGACACACACACGGACTCTACAGGAGCTGATACTGAGACACACACACAGACTGTACATGAGCTGACACTGAGACACACAAACGGACCACACAGGAGCTGACACTGAGGCACACACACGGACCGTACAGGAGCTGATACTGAGACACACACACAGACTGTACAGGAGCTGATACTGAGACACACACACAGACTGTACATGAGCTGACACTGAGACCCACACACACGGACTCTACAGGAGCTGATACTGAGACACACACACAGACTGTACATGAGCTGACACTGAGACACACAAACGGACCATACAGGAGCTGACACTGAGGCACACACACGGACTCTACAGGAGCTGATACTGAGACACACACACAGACTGTACAGGAGCTGACAATGAGACACACACACAGACTGTACAGGAGCTGACAATGAGACACACACACGGACTTTACAGGAGCTGACACTGAGACACACACACGGACTTTACAGGAGCTGAAACTGAGACACACACACGGACTTTACAGGAGCTGACACTGAGACACACACATGGACCGTACAAGAGCTGATACTGAGACACACACACGGACCGTACAGGAGCTGACACTGAGACACACACACGGACCGTACAGGAGCTGACACTGAGACGCACACACAGACTTTACAGGAGCTGACACTGAGACACACACACATGGACAGTACAGGAGCTGATACTGAGACACACACATGGACAGTACAGGAGCTGACACTGAGACACACACACAGACTTTACAGGAGCTGACACTGAGACATACACACGGACCATACAGGAGCTGACACTGAGACACACACAGACCGTACAGGAGCTGACACTGATACACACACATGGACCGTACAGGAGCTGACACTGAGATACACTCACGGACCATTACAGGATCTGAGACTGAGACACACACACGGACAGTACAGGAGCTGACACTGAGACACACACACAGACTTTACAGGAGCTGACACTGAGACACACACACAGACTCTACAGGAGCTGACACTGAGACACACACACGGACTGTACAGGAGCTGATACTGAGACACACACACGGACCGTACAGGAGCTGATACTGAGACACACACACGGACCGTACAGGAGCTGATACTGAGACACACACATGGACAGTACAGGAGCTGATACTGAGACACACACATGGACAGTACAGGAGCTGATACTGAGACACACACATGGACCGTACAGGAGCTGACACTGAGACACACACACGGACCGTACAGGAGCTGACACTGAGACACACACACGGACCGTACAGGAGCTGATACTGAGACACACACACGGACCGTACAGGAGCTGATACTGAGACACACACACGGACCGTACAGGAGCTGACACTGAGACACACACACGGACCGTACAGGAGCTGATACTGAGACACACACACATGGACAGTACAGGAGCTGATACTGAGACACACACACGGACCGTACAGGAGCTGACACTGAGACACACACACGGACTGTACAGGAGCTGACACTGAGACACACACACGTGGACCGTACAGGAGCTGACACTGACACACACACACGGACTCTACAGGAGCTGACACTGAGACACACAAACGGACTGTACAGGAGCTGACACTGAGACACACACACACAGACCGTACAGGAGCTGACACTGAGACACACAAACGGACTGTACAGGAGCTAACACTGAGACACACACACACGGACCGTACAGGAGCTGACAATGAGACACACACACGGACTCTACAGGAGCTGACACTGAGACACACACACAGACCGTACAGGAGCTGACACTGAGACACACACACAGACTCTACAGGAGCTGACACTGAGACACACACACAGACTCTACAGGAGCTGACACTGAGACACACACACAGACTCTACAGGAGCTGACACTGAGACACACATGGACCGTACAGGAGCTGATACTGAGACACACAAAAGGACTGTACAGGAGCTGACACTGAGACACACATAGTGATTGTACAGGAGCTGACACTGAGACACACACACGGACCGTACAGGAGCTGACACTGAGACACGGACCGTACAGGAGCTGACACTGAGACACACACACACAGACTCTACAGGAGCTGATACTGAGACACACACACAGACTCTACAGGAGCTGACACTGAGACACACACACGGACCGTACAGGAGCAGACACTGAGATACACACACGGAACGTACAGGAGCTGACACCGAGACACACACACAGACTCTACAGGAGCTGTTACTGAGACACACACATGGACTGAACAGGAGCTGATACTGAGACATACACACGGACCGTACAGGAGCTGACACTGAGACACGCACACGGAATGTACAGGAGCTGACTCTGAGACACACACATGGACCGTACAAGAGCTGATACTGAGACACACTCACGGACCGTACAGGAGCTGACACTGTGACACACACACGGACAGTACAGCAGCTGACACTGAGACACACACACAGACTTTACAGGAGCTGACACTGAGACACACACACAGACTCTACAGGAGCTGACACTGAGACACACACACAGACCGTACAGGAGCTGACACTGAGACACACACACGGACCGTACAGGAGCTGACAATGAGACACACACACGGACCGTACAGGAGCTGACACTGAGACATACACACGGACCGTACAGGAGCTGACACTGAGACACACACAGACCGTACAGGAGCTGACACTGATACACACGCATGGACCGTACAGGGGCTGACACTGAGATACACTCACGGACCATTACAGGAGCTGACACTGAGACACACACACACGGACAGTACAGGAGCTGACACTGAGACACACACACAGACTTTACAGGAGCTGACACTGAGACACACACACAGACTCTACAGGAGCTGACACTGAGACACACACACAGACCGTACAGGAGCTGATACTGAGACACACTCACGGACCGTACAGGAGCTGACACTGTGACACATACACGGACAGTACAGGAGCTGACACTGAGACACACACATGGACCGTACAGGAGCTGACACTGAGCCACACACACGGACTGTACAGGAGCTGACACTGAGACACACACATGGACCGTACAGGAGCTGATAGTGAGACACACACACGGACTGTACAGGAGCTGACACTGAGACACACACATGGATCTTACAGGAGCTGACATTGAGACACACACACGGACAGTACAGGAGCTGACACTGAGACACACAGACGGACAGTACAGGAGCTGACACTGAGACACACACACGGACTGTACATGAGCTGACACTGAGACACACACACGGTCCGTACAGGAGCTGACACTGAGACACACACATGGACTGTACAGGAGCTGACACTGAGACACACACACAGACAGTACAGGAGCTGACACTGAGACACACACACGGACCGTACAGGAGCTGACACTGAGACCCACACACGGACTGTACAGGAGTTGACACTGAGACCCACACACGGACTGTACAGGATCTGACACTGAGACACACACAGACCGTACATGAGCTGACACTGAGACACACACGCGGACCGTACGGGAGCTGACACTGAGGTACACACACGGACCATTACAGGAGCTGACACTGAGACACACACAGACCGTACAGGAGCTGACACTGAGACACACACACAGACCATACAGGAGCTGACACTGAGACACACACATGGACCGTACAGGAGCTGACACTGAGACACACACGCAGACCATATAGGAGCTGACACTGAGACACACACAGTGATTGTACAGGCGCTGACACTGAGATACACACACGGAACGTACAGGAGCTGACACAAAGACATGCACAGGGACTGTTCAGGAGCTGACACTGGGACACACACACGGACAGTCCAGGAGCTGACACTGAGACACACGCACAGACTGTACAGGAGCTGACACTGAGACACACACATGGACCGTACAAGAGCTGACACTCAGACACACACACACGGACTGTACAGGAGCTGACACTGAGACACACACACAGACAGTACAGGAGCTGACACTCAGACACACATACGGACCATACAGGAGCTGACACTGAGACACGCATACAGACCGTACAAGAGCTGACACTGAGACACACACAGACTGTACAGGAGCTGATACTGAGACACACACACAGACTCTACAGGAGCTGACACTGAGACACACACACAGACTCTACAGGAGCTGACACTGAGACACACACACAGACTCTACAGGAGCTGACACTGAGACACACACACAGACTCTACAGGAGCTGACACTGAGACACACATGGACCGTACAGGAGCTGATACTGAGACACACAAAAGGACTGTACAGGAGCTGATAGTGAGACACACACACGGACCGTACAGGAGCTGATACTGAGACACAAACACGGACTGTACAGGAGCTGATAGTGAGACACACACACGGACTGTACAGGAGCTGACACTGAGACACTCACATGGATCTTACAGGAGCTGACACTGAGACACACACACGGACAGTACAGGAGCTGACACTGAGACACACAGACGGACCGTACAGGAGCTGACACTGAGACACACACACAGACTTTACAGGAGCTGACACTCAGACACACACACACACTCTACAGGAGCTGACACTGAGACACACACACAGACCGTACAGGAGCTGATACTGAGACACACTCACGGACCGTACAGGAGCTGACACTGTGACACATACACGGACAGTACAGGAGCTGACACTGAGACACACACATGGACCGTACAGGAGCTGACACTGAGCCACACACATGGACTGTACAGGAGCTGACACTGAGACACACACATGGACCGTACAGGAGCTGATAGTGAGACACACACACGGACTGTACAGGAGCTGACACTGAGACACACACATGGACTGTACAGGAGCTGACACTGAGACACACACACAGACAGTACAGGAGCTGACACTGAGACACACACACGGACCGTACAGGAGCTGACACTGAGATGCACACACACGGACCGTACAGGAGCTGACAATGAGACACACACACGGACTGGTACAGGAGCTGACACTGAGACACACACACGGAATGTACAGGAGCTGATACTGAGACAAACACATGGACCGTACAAGAGCTGATACTGAGACACACTCACGGACCGTACAGGAGCTGACACTGTGACACATACACGGACAGTACAGGAGCTGACACTGAGACACACACACGGACCGTTCAGGAGCTGACACTGAGACACACATTCGGACTGTACAGGAGCTGGCACTGAGACACACACACGGACTGTACATGAGCTGACACTGAGACACACTCACGGACCGTACAGGAGCTGACACTGAGACACACACATGGACTGTACAGGAGCTGACACTGAGACACACACACAGACAGTACAGGAGCTGACACTGAGACACACAAACGGACCGTACAGGAGCTGACACTGAGACCCACACACGGACTGTACAGGAGTTGACACTGAGACCCACACACGGACTGTACAGGATCTGACACTGAGACACACACAGACCGTACATGAGCTGACACTGAGACACACACACGGACCGTACGGGAGCTGACACTGAGGTACACACACGGACCATTACAGGAGCTGACACTGAGATACACACAGACCGTACAGGAGCTGACACTGAGACACACACACAGACCATACAGGAGCTGACACTGAGACACACACACGGACCGTACAGGAGCTGACACTGAGACACACACGCAGACCATATAGGAGCTGACACTGAGACACACACAGTGATTGTACAGGCGCTGACACTGAGATACACACACGGAATGTACAGGAGCTGACACAAAGACATGCACAGGGACTGTTCAGGAGCTGACACTGGGACACACACACGGACAGTCCAGGAGCTGACACTGAGACACACGCACAGACTGTACAGGAGCTGACACTGAGACACACACATGGACCGTACAAGAGCTGACACTCAGACACACACAAACGGACTGTACAGGAGCTGACACTGAGACACACACACAGGCAGTACAGGAGCTGACACTGAGACACGCACACGGACCATACAGGAGCTGACACTGAGACACACACACAGACAGTACAGGAGCTGACACTGAGACACACACACGGACCGTACAGGAGCTGACACTGAGACCCACACACGGACTGTACAGGAGTTGACACTGAGACCCACACACGGACTGTACAGGATCTGACACTGAGACACACACAGACCGTACATGAGCTGACACTGAGACACACACGCGGACCGTACGGGAGCTGACACTGAGGTACACACACAGACCGTACAGGAGCTGACACTGAGACACACACACAGACCATACAGGAGCTGACACTGAGACACACACACGGACCATACAGGAGCTGACACTGAGACACACACGCAGACCATATAGGAGCTGACACTGAGACACACACAGTGATTGTACAGGCGCTGACACTGAGATACACACACGGAACGTACAGGAGCTGACACAAAGACATGCACAGGGACTGTTCAGGAGCTGACACTGGGACACACACACGGACAGTCCAGGAGCTGACACTGAGACACACGCACAGACTGTACAGGAGCTGACACTGAGACACACACATGGACCGTACAAGAGCTGACACTCAGACACACACACACGGATTGTACAGGAGCTGACACTGAGACACACACACAGACAGTACAGGAGCTGACACTCAGACACACATACGGACCATACAGGAGCTGACACTGAGACATGCATACAGACCGTACAAGAGCTGACACTGAGACACACACAGACTGTACAGGAGCTGATACTGAGACACACACACAGACTCTACAGGAGCTGACACTGAGACACACACACAGACTCTACAGGAGCTGACACTGAGACACACACACAGACTCTACAGGAGCTGACACTGAGACACACACACAGACTCTACAGGAGCTGACACTGAGACACACATGGACCGTACAGGAGCTGATACTGAGACACACAAAAGGACTGTACAGGAGCTGATAGTGAGACACACACACGGACCGTACAGGAGCTGATACTGAGACACAAACACGGACTGTACAGGAGCTGATAGTGAGACACACACACGGACTGTACAGGAGCTGACACTGAGACACTCACATGGATCTTACAGGAGCTGACACTGAGACACACACACGGACAGTACAGGAGCTGACACTGAGACACACAGACGGACCGTACAGGAGCTGACACTGAGACACACACACAGACTTTACAGGAGCTGACACTGAGACACACACACACACTCTACAGGAGCTGACACTGAGACACACACACAGACCGTACAGGAGCTGATACTGAGACACACTCACGGACCGTACAGGAGCTGACACTGTGACACATACACGGACAGTACAGGAGCTGACACTGAGACACACACATGGACCGTACAGGAGCTGACACTGAGCCACACACACGGACTGTACAGGAGCTGACACTGAGACACACACATGGACCGTACAGGAGCTGATAGTGAGACACACACACGGACTGTACAGGAGCTGACACTGAGACACACACATGGACTGTACAGGAGCTGACACTGAGACACACACACAGACAGTACAGGAGCTGACACTGAGACACACACACGGACCGTACAGGAGCTGACACTGAGATGCACACACACGGACCGTACAGGAGCTGACAATGAGACACACACACGGACTGGTACAGGAGCTGACACTGAGACACACACACGGAATGTACAGGAGCTGATACTGAGACACACACATGGACCGTACAAGAGCTGATACTGAGACACACTCACGGACCGTACAGGAGCTGACACTGTGACACATACACGGACAGTACAGGAGCTGACACTGAGACACACACACGGACCGTTCAGGAGCTGACACTGAGACACACATTCGGACTGTACAGGAGCTGGCACTGAGACACACACACGGACTGTACATGAGCTGACACTGAGACACACTCACGGACCGTACAGGAGCTGACACTGAGACACACACATGGACTGTACAGGAGCTGACACTGAGACACACAAACAGACAGTACAGGAGCTGACACTGAGACACACAAACGGACCGTACAGGAGCTGACACTGAGACCCACACACGGACTGTACAGGAGTTGACACTGAGACCCACACACGGACTGTACAGGATCTGACACTGAGACACACACAGACCGTACATGAGCTGACACTGAGACACACACACGGACCGTACGGGAGCTGACACTGAGGTACACACACGGACCATTACAGGAGCTGACACTGAGATACACACAGACCGTACAGGAGCTGACACTGAGACACACACACAGACCATACAGGAGCTGACACTGAGACACACACACGGACCGTACAGGAGCTGACACTGAGACACACACGCAGACCATATAGGAGCTGACACTGAGACACACACAGTGATTGTACAGGCGCTGACACTGAGATACACACACGGAATGTACAGGAGCTGACACAAAGACATGCACAGGGACTGTTCAGGAGCTGACACTGGGACACACACACGGACAGTCCAGGAGCTGACACTGAGACACACGCACAGACTGTACAGGAGCTGACACTGAGACACACACATGGACCGTACAAGAGCTGACACTCAGACACACACACACGGACTGTACAGGAGCTGACACTGAGACACACACACAGGCAGTACAGGAGCTGACACTGAGACACACACACGGACCATACAGGAGCTGACACTGAGACACACAAACGGACCGTACAGGAGCTCACACTGAGACACACACACGGACTGTACAAGAGCTGACAGTGAGACACACACATGGACTGTACAGGAGCTGACACTGAGACACACACACAGACAGTACAGGAGCTGACACTGAGACACACACACGGACCGTACAGGAGCTGACACTGAGACCCACACACGGACTGTACAGGAGTTGACACTGAGACCCACACACGGACTGTACAGGATCTGACACTGAGACACACACAGACCGTACATGAGCTGACACTGAGACACACACGCGGACCGTACGGGAGCTGACACTGAGGTACACACACGGACCATTACAGGAGCTGACAATGAGACACACACAGACCGTACAGGAGCTGACACTGAGACACACACACAGACCATACAGGAGCTGACACTGAGACACACACACGGACCATACAGGAGCTGACACTGAGACACACACGCAGACCATATAGGAGCTGACACTGAGACACACACAGTGATTGTACAGGCGCTGACACTGAGATACACACACGGAACGTACAGGAGCTGACACAAAGACATGCACAGGGACTGTTCAGGAGCTGACACTGGGACACACACACGGACAGTCCAGGAGCTGACACTGAGACACACGCACAGACTGTACAGGAGCTGACACTGAGACACACACATGGACCGTACAAGAGCTGACACTCAGACACACACACACGGACTGTACAGGAGCTGACACTGAGACACACACACAGACAGTACAGGAGCTGACACTGAGACACACATACGGACCATACAGGAGCTGACACTGAGACACGCATACAGACCGTACAAGAGCTGACACTGAGACACACACAGACTGTACAGGAGCTGATACTGAGACACACACACAGACTCTACAGGAGCTGATACTGAGACACACACACAGACTCTACAGGAGCTGACACTGAGACACACACACAGACTCTACAGGAGCTGACACTGAGACACACACACAGACTCTACAGGAGCTGACACTGAGACACACATGGACCGTACAGGAGCTGATACTGAGACACACAAAAGGACTGTACAGGAGCTAATAGTGAGACACACCCACGGACCGTACAGGAGCTGATACTGAGACACAAACACGGACTGTACAGGAGCTGATAGTGAGACACACACACGGACTGTACAGGAGCTGACACTGAGACACTCACATGGATCTTACAGGAGCTGACACTGAGACACACACACGGACAGTACAGGAGCTGACACTGAGACACACAGACGGACAGTACAGGAGCTGACACTGAGACACACACACAGACTTTACAGGAGCTGACACTGAGACACACACACACACTCTACAGGAGCTGACACTGAGACACACACACAGACCGTACAGGAGCTGATACTGAGACACACTCACGGACCGTACAGGAGCTGACACTGTGACACATACACGGACAGTACAGGAGCTGACACTGAGACACACACATGGACCGTACAGGAGCTGACACTGAGCCACACACACGGACTGTACAGGAGCTGACACTGAGACACACACATGGACCGTACAGGAGCTGATAGTGAGACACACACACGGACTGTACAGGAGCTGACACTGAGACACACACATGGACTGTACAGGAGCTGACACTGAGACACACACACAGACAGTACAGGAGCTGACACTGAGACACACACACGGACCGTACAGGAGCTGACACTGAGATGCACACACACGGACCGTACAGGAGCTGACAATGAGACACACACACGGACTGGTACAGGAGCTGACACTGAGACACACACACGGAATGTACAGGAGCTGATACTGAGACACACACATGGACCGTACAAGAGCTGATACTGAGACACACTCACGGACCGTACAGGAGCTGACACTGTGACACATACACGGACAGTACAGGAGCTGACACTGAGACACACACACGGACCGTACAGGAGCTGACACTGAGACACACATTCGGACTGTACAGGAGATGGCACTGAGACACACACACGGACTGTACATGAGCTGACACTGAGACACACTCACGGACCGTACAGGAGCTGACACTGAGACACACACATGGACTGTACAGGAGCTGACACTGAGACACACACACAGACAGTACAGGAGCTGACACTGAGACACACAAACGGACCGTACAGGAGCTGACACTGAGACCCACACACGGACTGTACAGGAGTTGACACTGAGACCCACACACGGACTGTACAGGATCTGACACTGAGACACACACAGACCGTACATGAGCTGACACTGAGACACACACACGGACCGTACGGGAGCTGACACTGAGGTACACACACGGACCATTACAGGAGCTGACACTGAGATACACACAGACCGTACAGGAGCTGACACTGAGACACACACACAGACCATACAGGAGCTGACACTGAGACACACACACGGACCGTACAGGAGCTGACACTGAGACACACACGCAGACCATATAGGAGCTGACACTGAGACACACACAGTGATTGTACAGGCGCTGACACTGAGATACACACACGGAATGTACAGGAGCTGACACAAAGACATGCACAGGGACTGTTCAGGAGCTGACACTGGGACACACACACGGACAGTCCAGGAGCTGACACTGAGACACACGCACAGACTGTACAGGAGCTGACACTGAGACACACACATGGACCGTACAAGAGCTGACACTCAGACACACACACACGGACTGTACAGGAGATGACACTGAGACACACACACAGACAGTACAGGAGCTGACACTGAGACACACACACGGACCATACAGGAGCTGACACTGAGACACACAAACGGACCGTACAGGAGCTCACACTGAGACACACACACGGACTGTACAAGAGCTGACAGTGAGACACACACACGGACTGTACAGGAGCTGACACTGAGACACACACACAGACAGTACAGGAGCTGACACTGAGACACACACACGGACTGTACAGGAGCTGACACTGAGACACACACACGGACCGTACAGGAGCTGACACTGAGACACACACACGGACCGTACAGGAGCTGACACTGAGACACACAAACGGACCGTACAAGAGCTGACACTGAGGCACACACATGGACTGTAGAGAGCTGATACTGAGACACACTCACAGACCGTACAGGAGCTGACACTGAGACACACACACAGACCATACAGGAGCTGACACTGAGACACACACACGGACCGTACAGGAGCTGACACTGAGACACACACGCAGACCATATAGGAGCTGACACTGAGACACACACAGTGATTGTACAGGCGCTGACACTGAGATACACACACGGAACGTACAGGAGCTGACACAAAGACATGCACAGGGACTGTTCAGGAGCTGACAGTGGGACACACACACGGACAGTCCAGGAGCTGACACTGAGACACACGCACAGACTGTACAGGAGCTGACACTGAGACACACACAAACGGACTGTACAGGAGCTGACACTGAGACACACACACAGAAGGTACAGGAGCTGACACTGAGACACACACACGGACCATACAGGAGCTGACACTGAGACACACAAACGGACCGTACAGGAGTTCACACTGAGACACACACACGGACTGTACAAGAGCTGACACTGAGACACACACACGGACTGTACAGGAGCTGACACTGAGACACACACACGGACCGTACAGGAGCTGACACTGAGACACACACACGGACCGTACAGGAGCTGACACTGAGACACACAAACGGACCGTACAGGAGCTGATACTGAGACACACACAGACAGTACAGGAGCTGACACAGACACACACACGGACCGAACAGGAGCTGACACTGAGACACACACAGTGATTGTACAGGAGCTGACACTGAGACACACACACGGACTGAACAGGACCTGATACTGAGACACACACACGGACTGTACAGGAGCTGATACTGAGACATACACCCGGACCATACAGGAGCTGACACTGAGACACACACAGACCGTACAGGAGCTGACACTGATACACACACATGGACCGTACAGGAGCTGACACTGAGATACACTCACGGACCATTACAGGAGCTGAGACTGAGACACACACACGGACAGTACAGGAGCTGACACTGAGACACACACACAGACTTTACAGGAGCTGACACTGAGACACACACACAGACTCTACAGGAGCTGACACTGAGACACACACACAGACTGTACAGGAGCTGACACTGAGACACACACACAGACCGTACAGGAGCTGACACTGAGATACACACACGGACCGTACAGGAGCTGACACTGAGACACACACACGGACCGTACAGGAGCTGACACTGAGACACACACAGACAGTACAGGAGCTGACACAGACACACACACGGACCGAACAGGAGCTGACACTGAGACACACACAGTGATTGTACAGGAGCTGACACTGAGACACACACACGGACTGAACAGGAGCTGATACTGAGACACACACACGGACTGTACAGGAGCTGATACTGAGACATACACCCGGACCATACAGGAGCTGACACTGAGACACACACAGACCGTACAGGAGCTGACACTGATACACACACATGGACCGTACAGGAGCTGACACTGAGATACACTCACGGACCATTACAGGAGCTGAGACTGAGACACACACACGGACAGTACAGGAGCTGACACTGAGACACACACACAGACTTTACAGGAGCTGACACTGAGACACACACACAGACTCTACAGGAGCTGACACTGAGACACACACACAGACTGTACAGGAGCTGACACTGAGACACACACACAGACCGTACAGGAGCTGACACTGAGATACACACACGGACCGTACAGGAGCTGACACTGAGACACACACACGGAATGTACAGGAGCTGATACTGAGACACACACACGGACCGTACAAGAGCTGATACTGAGACACACTCACGGACCGTACAGGAGCTGACACTGTGACACATACACGGACAGTACAGGAGCTGACACTGAGACACACACACGGACCGTACAGGAGCTGACACTGAGACACACACACGGACCGTACAGGAACTGACACTGAGACACACACACGGACAGTACAGGAGCTGACACTGAGACACACACACAGACTTTACAGGAGCTGACACTGAGACACACACACAGACTCTACAGGAGCTGACACTGAGACACACACAGACCGTATAGGAGCTGACACTGAGACACACACACAGACCATACAGGAGCTGACACTGAGACACACACACGGACCGTACAGGAGCTGACACTGAGACACACACGCAGACCATATAGGAGCTGACACTGAGACACACACACGGACCGTACAGGAGCTGACACTGAGACCCACACACGGACTGTATAGGAGTTGACACTGAGACCCACACACGGACTGTACAGGATCTGACACTGAGACACACACAGACCGTACATGAGCTGACACTGAGACACACACACGGACCGTACGGGAGCTGACACTGAGGTACACACACGGACCATTACAGGAGCTGACACTGAGACACACACATACCGTACAGGAGCTGACACTGAGACACACACACAGACCATACAGGAGCTGACACTGAGACACACACATGGACCGTACAGGAGCTGACACTGAGACACACACGCAGACCATATAGGAGCTGACACTGAGACACACACAGTGATTGTACAGGCGCTGACACTGAGATACACACACGGAACGTACAGGAGCTGACACAAAGACATGCACAGGGACTGTTCAGGAGTTGACACTGGGACACACACACAGACAGTCCAGGAGCTGACACTGAGACACACGCACAGACTGTACAGGAGCTGACACTGAGACACACACACACGGACTGTACAGGAGCTGACACTGAGACACACATACGGACTATACAGGAGCTGACACTGAGACACGCATACAGACCGTACAAGAGCTGACACTGAGACACACACAGACTGTACAGGAGCTGATACTGAGACACACACACAGACTCTACAGGAGCTGACACTGAGACACACACACAGACTCTACATGAGCTGACACTGAGACACACACACAGACTCTACAGGAGCTGACACTGAGACACACACACAGACTCTACAGGAGCTGACACTGAGACACACATGGACCGTACAGGAGCTGATACTGAGACACACAAAAGGACTGTACAGGAGCTGATAGTGAGACACACACACGGACCGTACAGGAGCTGATACTGAGACACACACACGGACTGTACAGGAGCTGATAGTGAGACACACACACGGACTGTACAGGAGCTGACACTGAGACACACACATGGACCGTACAGGAGCTGATAGTGAGACACACACACGGACTGTACAGGAGCTGACACTGAGACACACACATGGATCTTACAGGAACTGACACTGAGACACACACACGGACAGTACAGGAGCTGACACTGAGACACACAGACGGACCGTACAGGAGCTGACACTGAGACACACATTCGGACTGTACAGGAGCTGGCACTGAGACACACACACAGACTGTACAGGAGCTGATACTGAGACACACACACGGACTGTACAGGAGCTGATACTGAGACACACACACGGACTGTACAGGAGCTGACACTGAGACACACACATGGACCGTACAGGAGCTGACACTGAGATACACTCACAGAGCATTACAGGAGCTGACACTGAGACACACACGGACCGTACAGGAGCTGATACCGAGACACACACACGGACCGTACAGGAGCTGACACTGAGACACACACACGGACCGTACAGGAGCTGACACTGAGACACACACACGGACCGTACAGGAGCTGACACTGAGACACACACACGGACTGTACAGGAGCTGACACGGAGACACACTCACGGACCGTACAGGAGCTGACACTGAGACAAACACACACGGACTGTACAGGAGCTGAGACTGAGACACACACACAGACTGTACAGGAGCTGACACTGAGACACACACACGGACCATACAGGAGCTGACACTGAGACACACACACGGACTGTACAGGAGCTGACACTGAAACACACACACGGACCGTACAGGAGCTGACACTGAGACACACAAACGGACTGCACAGGAGCTCACACTGAGACACACACACGCACTGTACAAGAGCTGACAGTGAGACACACACACGGATTGTACAGGAGCTGACACTGAGACACACACACAGACAGTACAGGAGCTGACACTGAGACACACACACAGGCTGTACAGGAGCTGACACTGAGACACACACACGGGCCGTACAGGAGCTGACACTGAGACACACACACACGGACAGTACAGGAGCTGACACTGAGACACACACACAGACTTTACAGGAGCTGACACTGAGACACACACACAGACTCTACAGGAGCTGACACTGAGACACACACACAGACCGTACAGGAGCTGATACTGAGACACACTCACGGACCGTACTGGAGCTGACACTGTGACACATACACGGACAGTACAGGAGCTGACACTGAGACACACACATGGACCGTACAGGAGCTGACACTGAGCCACACACACGGACTGTACAGGAGCTGACACTGAGACACACACATGGACCGTACAGGAGCTGATAGTGAGACACACACACGGACTGTACAGGAGCTGACACTGAGACACACACATGGACTGTACAGGAGCTGACACTGAGACACACACACAGACAGTACAGGAGCTGACACTGAGACACACACACGGACCGTACAGGAGCTGACACTGAGATACACACACGGACTTTACAGGAGCTGACACTGAGACACACACACAGACTCTACAGGAGCTGACACTGAGACACACACACGGAATGTACAGGAGCTGATACTGAGACACACACACGGACCGTACAAGAGCTGATACTGAGACACACTCACGGACCGTACAGGAGCTGACACTGTGACACATACACGGACAGTACAGGAGCTGACACTGAGACACACACACGGACCGTACAGGAGCTGACACTGAGACACACACAGACAGTACAGGAGCTGACACAGACACACACATGGACCGAACAGGAGCTGACACTGAGACACACACAGTGATTGTACAGGAGCTGACACTGAGACACACACACGGACTGAACAGGAGCTGATACTGAGACACACACACGGACTGTACAGGAGCTGATACTGAGACATACACCCGGACCATACAGGAGCTGACACTGAGACACACACAGACCGTACAGGAGCTGACACTGATACACACACATGGACCGTACAGGAGCTGACACTGAGATACACTCACGGACCATTACAGGAGCTGAGACTGAGACACACACACGGACAGTACAGGAGCTGACACTGAGACACACACACAGACTTTACAGGAGCTGACACTGAGACACACACACAGACTCTACAGGAGCTGACACTGAGACACACACACAGACTGTACAGGAGCTGACACTGAGACACACACACAGACCGTACAGGAGCTGACACTGAGATACACACACGGACCGTACAGGAGCTGACACTGAGACACACACACGGAATGTACAGGAGCTGATACTGAGACACACACACGGACCGTACAAGAGCTGATACTGAGACACACTCACGGACCGTACAGGAGCTGACACTGTGACACATACACGGACAGTACAGGAGCTGACACTGAGACACACACACGGACCGTACAGGAGCTGACACTGAGACACACACACGGACCGTACAGGAACTGACACTGAGACACACACACGGACAGTACAGGAGCTGACACTGAGACACACACACAGACTTTACAGGAGCTGACACTGAGACACACACACAGACTCTACAGGAGCTGACACTGAGACACACACAGACCGTATAGGAGCTGACACTGAGACACACACACAGACCATACAGGAGCTGACACTGAGACACACACACGGACCGTACAGGAGCTGACACTGAGACACACACGCAGACCATATAGGAGCTGACACTGAGACACACACACGGACCGTACAGGAGCTGACACTGAGACCCACACACGGACTGTATAGGAGTTGACACTGAGACCCACACACGGACTGTACAGGATCTGACACTGAGACACACACAGACCGTACATGAGCTGACACTGAGACACACACACGGACCGTACGGGAGCTGACACTGAGGTACACACACGGACCATTACAGGAGCTGACACTGAGACACACACATACCGTACAGGAGCTGACACTGAGACACACACACAGACCATACAGGAGCTGACACTGAGACACACACACGGACCGTACAGGAGCTGACACTGAGACACACACGCAGACCATATAGGAGCTGACACTGAGACACACACAGTGATTGTACAGGCGCTGACACTGAGATACACACACGGAACGTACAGGAGCTGACACAAAGACATGCACAGGGACTGTTCAGGAGTTGACACTGGGACACACACACAGACAGTCCAGGAGCTGACACTGAGACACACGCACAGACTGTACAGGAGCTGACACTGAGACACACACACACGGACTGTACAGGAGCTGACACTGAGACACACATACGGACTATACAGGAGCTGACACTGAGACACGCATACAGACCGTACAAGAGCTGACACTGAGACACACACAGACTGTACAGGAGCTGATACTGAGACACACACACAGACTCTACAGGAGCTGACACTGAGACACACACACAGACTCTACATGAGCTGACACTGAGACACACACACAGACTCTACAGGAGCTGACACTGAGACACACACACAGACTCTACAGGAGCTGACACTGAGACACACATGGACCGTACAGGAGCTGATACTGAGACACACAAAAGGACTGTACAGGAGCTGATAGTGAGACACACACACGGACCGTACAGGAGCTGATACTGAGACACACACACGGACTGTACAGGAGCTGATAGTGAGACACACACACGGACTGTACAGGAGCTGACACTGAGACACACACATGGACCGTACAGGAGCTGATAGTGAGACACACACACGGACTGTACAGGAGCTGACACTGAGACACACACATGGATCTTACAGGAACTGACACTGAGACACACACACGGACAGTACAGGAGCTGACACTGAGACACACAGACGGACCGTACAGGAGCTGACACTGAGACACACATTCGGACTGTACAGGAGCTGGCACTGAGACACACACACAGACTGTACAGGAGCTGATACTGAGACACACACACGGACTGTACAGGAGCTGATACTGAGACACACACACGGACTGTACAGGAGCTGACACTGAGACACACACATGGACCGTACAGGAGCTGACACTGAGATACACTCACAGAGCATTACAGGAGCTGACACTGAGACACACACGGACCGTACAGGAGCTGATACCGAGACACACACACAGACCATACAGGAGCTGACACTGAGACACACACATGGACCGTACAGGAGCTGACACTGAGACACACACGCAGACCATATAGGAGCTGACACTGAGACACACACAGTGATTGTACAGGCGCTGACACTGAGATACACACACGGAACGTACAGGAGCTGACACAAAGACATGCACAGGGACTGTTCAGGAGCTGACACTGGGACACACACACGGACAGTCCAGGAGCTGACACTGAGACACACGCACAGACTGTACAGGAGCTGACACTGAGACACACACATGGACCGTACAAGAGCTGACACTCAGACACACACACACGGACTGTACAGGAGCTGACACTGAGACACACACACAGACAGTACAGGAGCTGACACTCAGACACACATACAGACCGTACAGGAGCTGACACTGAGACACACACAGACCGTACAGGAGCTGACACTGAGACACACACAGACTGTACAGGAGCTGACACTGAGACACACACACAGACTGTACAGGAGCTGACACTGAGACACACACAGACTGTACAGGAGCTGACACTGAGACACACACACAGACTGTACAGGAGCTGACACTGAGACACACACACAGACTCTACAGGAGCTGACACTGAGACACACACACAGACTCTACAGGAGCTGACACTGAGACACACACACAGACTCTACAGGAGCTGACACTGAGACACACATGGACCGTACAGGAGCTGATACTGAGACACACAAAAGGACTGTACAGGAGCTGATAGTGAGACACACACACGGACCGTACAGGAGCTGATACTGAGACACAAACACGGACTGTACAGGAGCTGATAGTGAGACACACACACGGACTGTACAGGAGCTGACACTGAGACACTCACATGGATCTTACAGGAGCTGACACTGAGACACACACACGGACAGTACAGGAGCTGACACTGAGACACACAGACGGACCGTACAGGAGCTGACACTGAGACACACACACAGACTTTACAGGAGCTGACACTGAGACACACACACACACTCTACAGGAGCTGACACTGAGACACACACACAGACCGTACAGGAGCTGATACTGAGACACACTCACGGACCGTACAGGAGCTGACACTGTGACACATACACGGACAGTACAGGAGCTGACACTGAGACACACACATGGACCGTACAGGAGCTGACACTGAGCCACACACATGGACTGTACAGGAGCTGACACTGAGACACACACATGGACCGTACAGGAGCTGATAGTGAGACACACACACGGACTGTACAGGAGCTGACACTGAGACACACACATGGACTGTACAGGAGCTGACACTGAGACACACACACAGACAGTACAGGAGCTGACACTGAGACACACACACGGACCGTACAGGAGCTGACACTGAGATGCACACACACGGACCGTACAGGAGCTGACAATGAGACACACACACGGACTGGTACAGGAGCTGACACTGAGACACACACACGGAATGTACAGGAGCTGATACTGAGACAAACACATGGACCGTACAAGAGCTGATACTGAGACACACTCACGGACCGTACAGGAGCTGACACTGTGACACATACACGGACAGTACAGGAGCTGACACTGAGACACACACACGGACCGTTCAGGAGCTGACACTGAGACACACATTCGGACTGTACAGGAGCTGGCACTGAGACACACACACGGACTGTACATGAGCTGACACTGAGACACACTCACGGACCGTACAGGAGCTGACACTGAGACACACACATGGACTGTACAGGAGCTGACACTGAGACACACACACAGACAGTACAGGAGCTGACACTGAGACACACAAACGGACCGTACAGGAGCTGACACTGAGACCCACACACGGACTGTACAGGAGTTGACACTGAGACCCACACACGGACTGTACAGGATCTGACACTGAGACACACACAGACCGTACATGAGCTGACACTGAGACACACACACGGACCGTACGGGAGCTGACACTGAGGTACACACACGGACCATTACAGGAGCTGACACTGAGATACACACAGACCGTACAGGAGCTGACACTGAGACACACACACAGACCATACAGGAGCTGACACTGAGACACACACACGGACCGTACAGGAGCTGACACTGAGACACACACGCAGACCATATAGGAGCTGACACTGAGACACACACAGTGATTGTACAGGCGCTGACACTGAGATACACACACGGAATGTACAGGAGCTGACACAAAGACATGCACAGGGACTGTTCAGGAGCTGACACTGGGACACACACACGGACAGTCCAGGAGCTGACACTGAGACACACGCACAGACTGTACAGGAGCTGACACTGAGACACACACATGGACCGTACAAGAGCTGACACTCAGACACACACAAACGGACTGTACAGGAGCTGACACTGAGACACACACACAGGCAGTACAGGAGCTGACACTGAGACACGCACACGGACCATACAGGAGCTGACACTGAGACACACACACAGACAGTACAGGAGCTGACACTGAGACACACACACGGACCGTACAGGAGCTGACACTGAGACCCACACACGGACTGTACAGGAGTTGACACTGAGACCCACACACGGACTGTACAGGATCTGACACTGAGACACACACAGACCGTACATGAGCTGACACTGAGACACACACGCGGACCGTACGGGAGCTGACACTGAGGTACACACACAGACCGTACAGGAGCTGACACTGAGACACACACACAGACCATACAGGAGCTGACACTGAGACACACACACGGACCATACAGGAGCTGACACTGAGACACACACGCAGACCATATAGGAGCTGACACTGAGACACACACAGTGATTGTACAGGCGCTGACACTGAGATACACACACGGAACGTACAGGAGCTGACACAAAGACATGCACAGGGACTGTTCAGGAGCTGACACTGGGACACACACACGGACAGTCCAGGAGCTGACACTGAGACACACGCACAGACTGTACAGGAGCTGACACTGAGACACACACATGGACCGTACAAGAGCTGACACTCAGACACACACACACGGATTGTACAGGAGCTGACACTGAGACACACACACAGACAGTACAGGAGCTGACACTCAGACACACATACGGACCATACAGGAGCTGACACTGAGACATGCATACAGACCGTACAAGAGCTGACACTGAGACACACACAGACTGTACAGGAGCTGATACTGAGACACACACACAGACTCTACAGGAGCTGACACTGAGACACACACACAGACTCTACAGGAGCTGACACTGAGACACACACACAGACTCTACAGGAGCTGACACTGAGACACACACACAGACTCTACAGGAGCTGACACTGAGACACACATGGACCGTACAGGAGCTGATACTGAGACACACAAAAGGACTGTACAGGAGCTGATAGTGAGACACACACACGGACCGTACAGGAGCTGATACTGAGACACAAACACGGACTGTACAGGAGCTGATAGTGAGACACACACACGGACTGTACAGGAGCTGACACTGAGACACTCACATGGATCTTACAGGAGCTGACACTGAGACACACACACGGACAGTACAGGAGCTGACACTGAGACACACAGACGGACCGTACAGGAGCTGACACTGAGACACACACACAGACTTTACAGGAGCTGACACTGAGACACACACACACACTCTACAGGAGCTGACACTGAGACACACACACAGACCGTACAGGAGCTGATACTGAGACACACTCACGGACCGTACAGGAGCTGACACTGTGACACATACACGGACAGTACAGGAGCTGACACTGAGACACACACATGGACCGTACAGGAGCTGACACTGAGCCACACACACGGACTGTACAGGAGCTGACACTGAGACACACACATGGACCGTACAGGAGCTGATAGTGAGACACACACACGGACTGTACAGGAGCTGACACTGAGACACACACATGGACTGTACAGGAGCTGACACTGAGACACACACACAGACAGTACAGGAGCTGACACTGAGACACACACACGGACCGTACAGGAGCTGACACTGAGATGCACACACACGGACCGTACAGGAGCTGACAATGAGACACACACACGGACTGGTACAGGAGCTGACACTGAGACACACACACGGAATGTACAGGAGCTGATACTGAGACACACACATGGACCGTACAAGAGCTGATACTGAGACACACTCACGGACCGTACAGGAGCTGACACTGTGACACATACACGGACAGTACAGGAGCTGACACTGAGACACACACACGGACCGTTCAGGAGCTGACACTGAGACACACATTCGGACTGTACAGGAGCTGGCACTGAGACACACACACGGACTGTACATGAGCTGACACTGAGACACACTCACGGACCGTACAGGAGCTGACACTGAGACACACACATGGACTGTACAGGAGCTGACACTGAGACACACAAACAGACAGTACAGGAGCTGACACTGAGACACACAAACGGACCGTACAGGAGCTGACACTGAGACCCACACACGGACTGTACAGGAGTTGACACTGAGACCCACACACGGACTGTACAGGATCTGACACTGAGACACACACAGACCGTACATGAGCTGACACTGAGACACACACACGGACCGTACGGGAGCTGACACTGAGGTACACACACGGACCATTACAGGAGCTGACACTGAGATACACACAGACCGTACAGGAGCTGACACTGAGACACACACACAGACCATACAGGAGCTGACACTGAGACACACACACGGACCGTACAGGAGCTGACACTGAGACACACACGCAGACCATATAGGAGCTGACACTGAGACACACACAGTGATTGTACAGGCGCTGACACTGAGATACACACACGGAATGTACAGGAGCTGACACAAAGACATGCACAGGGACTGTTCAGGAGCTGACACTGGGACACACACACGGACAGTCCAGGAGCTGACACTGAGACACACGCACAGACTGTACAGGAGCTGACACTGAGACACACACATGGACCGTACAAGAGCTGACACTCAGACACACACACACGGACTGTACAGGAGCTGACACTGAGACACACACACAGGCAGTACAGGAGCTGACACTGAGACACACACACGGACCATACAGGAGCTGACACTGAGACACACAAACGGACCGTACAGGAGCTCACACTGAGACACACACACGGACTGTACAAGAGCTGACAGTGAGACACACACATGGACTGTACAGGAGCTGACACTGAGACACACACACAGACAGTACAGGAGCTGACACTGAGACACACACACGGACCGTACAGGAGCTGACACTGAGACCCACACACGGACTGTACAGGAGTTGACACTGAGACCCACACACGGACTGTACAGGATCTGACACTGAGACACACACAGACCGTACATGAGCTGACACTGAGACACACACGCGGACCGTACGGGAGCTGACACTGAGGTACACACACGGACCATTACAGGAGCTGACAATGAGACACACACAGACCGTACAGGAGCTGACACTGAGACACACACACAGACCATACAGGAGCTGACACTGAGACACACACACGGACCATACAGGAGCTGACACTGAGACACACACGCAGACCATATAGGAGCTGACACTGAGACACACACAGTGATTGTACAGGCGCTGACACTGAGATACACACACGGAACGTACAGGAGCTGACACAAAGACATGCACAGGGACTGTTCAGGAGCTGACACTGGGACACACACACGGACAGTCCAGGAGCTGACACTGAGACACACGCACAGACTGTACAGGAGCTGACACTGAGACACACACATGGACCGTACAAGAGCTGACACTCAGACACACACACACGGACTGTACAGGAGCTGACACTGAGACACACACACAGACAGTACAGGAGCTGACACTGAGACACACATACGGACCATACAGGAGCTGACACTGAGACACGCATACAGACCGTACAAGAGCTGACACTGAGACACACACAGACTGTACAGGAGCTGATACTGAGACACACACACAGACTCTACAGGAGCTGATACTGAGACACACACACAGACTCTACAGGAGCTGACACTGAGACACACACACAGACTCTACAGGAGCTGACACTGAGACACACACACAGACTCTACAGGAGCTGACACTGAGACACACATGGACCGTACAGGAGCTGATACTGAGACACACAAAAGGACTGTACAGGAGCTAATAGTGAGACACACCCACGGACCGTACAGGAGCTGATACTGAGACACAAACACGGACTGTACAGGAGCTGATAGTGAGACACACACACGGACTGTACAGGAGCTGACACTGAGACACTCACATGGATCTTACAGGAGCTGACACTGAGACACACACACGGACAGTACAGGAGCTGACACTGAGACACACAGACGGACAGTACAGGAGCTGACACTGAGACACACACACAGACTGTACAGGAGCTGACACTGAGACACACACACACACTCTACAGGAGCTGACACTGAGACACACACACAGACCGTACAGGAGCTGATACTGAGACACACTCACGGACCGTACAGGAGCTGACACTGTGACACATACACGGACAGTACAGGAGCTGACACTGAGACACACACATGGACCGTACAGGAGCTGACACTGAGCCACACACACGGACTGTACAGGAGCTGACACTGAGACACACACATGGACCGTACAGGAGCTGATAGTGAGACACACACACGGACTGTACAGGAGCTGACACTGAGACACACACATGGACTGTACAGGAGCTGACACTGAGACACACACACAGACAGTACAGGAGCTGACACTGAGACACACACACACGGACCGTACAGGAGCTGACACTGAGATGCACACACACGGACCGTACAGGAGCTGACAATGAGACACACACACGGACTGGTACAGGAGCTGACACTGAGACACACACACGGAATGTACAGGAGCTGATACTGAGACACACACATGGACCGTACAAGAGCTGATACTGAGACACACTCACGGACCGTACAGGAGCTGACACTGTGACACATACACGGACAGTACAGGAGCTGACACTGAGACACACACACGGACCGTACAGGAGCTGACACTGAGACACACATTCGGACTGTACAGGAGCTGGCACTGAGACACACACACGGACTGTACATGAGCTGACACTGAGACACACTCACGGACCGTACAGGAGCTGACACTGAGACACACACATGGACTGTACAGGAGCTGACACTGAGACACACACACAGACAGTACAGGAGCTGACACTGAGACACACACACGGACCGTACAGGAGCTGACACTGAGACCCACACACGGACTGTACAGGAGTTGACACTGAGACCCACACATGTACTGTACAGGATCTGACACTGAATCACACACAGACCGTACATGAGCTGACACTGAGACACACACACGGACCGTACGGGAGCTGACACTGAGGTACACACACGGACCATTACAGGAGCTGACACTGAGACACACACAGACCGTACAGGAGCTGACACTGAGACACACACACAGACCATACAGGAGCTGACACTGAGACACACACACGGACCGTACAGGAGCTGACACTGAGACACACACGCAGACCATATAGGAGCTGACACTGAGACACACACAGTGATTGTACAGGCGCTGACACTGAGATACACACACGGAATGTACAGGAGCTGACACAAAGACATGCACAGGGACTGTTCAGGAGCTGACACTGGGACACACACACGGACAGTCCAGGAGCTGACACTGAGACACACGCACAGACTGTACAGGAGCTGACACTGAGACACACACACACACTCTACAGGAGCTGACACTGAGACACACACACAGACCGTACAGGAGCTGATACTGAGACACACTCACGGACCGTACAGGAGCTGACACTGTGACACATACACGGACAGTACAGGAGCTGACACTGAGACACACACATGGACCGTACAGGAGCTGACACTGAGCCACACACACGGACTGTACAGGAGCTGACACTGAGACACACACATGGACCGTACAGGAGCT
Source organism: Carcharodon carcharias (assembly GCF_017639515.1). Taxonomy (NCBI): domain Eukaryota; kingdom Metazoa; phylum Chordata; class Chondrichthyes; order Lamniformes; family Lamnidae; genus Carcharodon; species Carcharodon carcharias. The sequence goes on from NW_024470721.1 coordinate 905,548, forward strand.
GATAGTGAGACACACACACGGACTGTACAGGAGCTGACACTGAGACACACACATGGACTGTACAGGAGCTGACACTGAGACACACACACAGACAGTACAGGAGCTGACACTGAGACACACACACGGACCGTACAGGAGCTGACACTGAGATGCACACACACGGACCGTACAGGAGCTGACAATGAGACACACACACGGACTGGTACAGGAGCTGACACTGAGACACACACACGGAATGTACAGGAGCTGATACTGAGACACACACATGGACCGTACAAGAGCTGATACTGAGACACACCCACGGACCGTACAGGAGCTGACACTGAGACACATACACGGACAGTACAGGAGCTGACACTGAGACACACACACGGACCGTACAGGAGCTGACACTGAGACACACATTCGGACTGTACAGGAGCTGGCACTGAGACACACACACGGACTGTACATGAGCTGACACTGAGACACACTCACGGACCGTACAGGAGCTGACACTGAGACACACACATGGACTGTACAGGAGCTGACACTGAGACACACACACAGACAGTACAGGAGCTGACACTGAGACACACAAACGGACCGTACAGGAGCTGACACTGAGACCCACACACGGACTGTACAGGAGTTGACACTGAGACCCACACACGGACTGTACAGGATCTGACACTGAGACACACACAGACCGTACATGAGCTGACACTGAGACACACACACGGACCGTACGGGAGCTGACACTGAGGTACACACACGGACCATTACAGGAGCTGACACTGAGATACACACAGACCGTACAGGAGCTGACACTGAGACACACACACAGACCATACAGGAGCTGACACTGAGACACACACACGGACCGTACAGGAGCTGACACTGAGACACACACGCAGACCATATAGGAGCTGACACTGAGACACACACAGTGATTGTACAGGCGCTGACACTGAGATACACACACGGAATGTACAGGAGCTGACACAAAGACATGCACAGGGACTGTTCAGGAGCTGACACTGGGACACACACACGGACAGTCCAGGAGCTGACACTGAGACACACGCACAGACTGTACAGGAGCTGACACTGAGACACACACATGGACCGTACAAGAGCTGACACTCAGACACACACACACGGACTGTACAGGAGATGACACTGAGACACACACACAGACAGTACAGGAGCTGACACTGAGACACACACACGGACCATACAGGAGCTGACACTGAGACACACAAACGGACCGTACAGGAGCTCACACTGAGACACACACACGGACTGTACAAGAGCTGACAGTGAGACACACACACGGACTGTACAGGAGCTGACACTGAGACACACACACAGACAGTACAGGAGCTGACACTGAGACACACACACGGACTGTACAGGAGCTGACACTGAGACACACACACGGACCGTACAGGAGCTGACACTGAGACACACACACGGACCGTACAGGAGCTGACACTGAGACACACAAACGGACCGTACAAGAGCTGACACTGAGGCACACACATGGACTGTAGAGAGCTGATACTGAGACACACTCACAGACCGTACAGGAGCTGACACTGAGACACACACACAGACCATACAGGAGCTGACACTGAGACACACACACGGACCGTACAGGAGCTGACACTGAGACACACACGCAGACCATATAGGAGCTGACACTGAGACACACACAGTGATTGTACAGGCGCTGACACTGAGATACACACACGGAACGTACAGGAGCTGACACAAAGACATGCACAGGGACTGTTCAGGAGCTGACAGTGGGACACACACACGGACAGTCCAGGAGCTGACACTGAGACACACGCACAGACTGTACAGGAGCTGACACTGAGACACACACACACGGACTGTACAGGAGCTGACACTGAGACACACACACAGACAGTACAGGAGCTGACACTGAGACACACACACGGACCATACAGGAGCTGACACTGAGACACACAAACGGACCGTACAGGAGTTCACACTGAGACACACACACGGACTGTACAAGAGCTGACACTGAGACACACACACGGACTGTACAGGAGCTGACACTGAGACACACACACGGACCGTACAGGAGCTGACACTGAGACACACACACGGACCGTACAGGAGCTGACACTGAGACACACAAACGGACCGTACAGGAGCTGATACTGAGACACACACAGACAGTACAGGAGCTGACACAGACACACACACGGACCGAACAGGAGCTGACACTGAGACACACACAGTGATTGTACAGGAGCTGACACTGAGACACACACACGGACTGAACAGGACCTGATACTGAGACACACACACGGACTGTACAGGAGCTGATACTGAGACATACACCCGGACCATACAGGAGCTGACACTGAGACACACACAGACCGTACAGGAGCTGACACTGATACACACACATGGACCGTACAGGAGCTGACACTGAGATACACTCACGGACCATTACAGGAGCTGAGACTGAGACACACACACGGACAGTACAGGAGCTGACACTGAGACACACACACAGACTTTACAGGAGCTGACACTGAGACACACACACAGACTCTACAGGAGCTGACACTGAGACACACACACAGACTGTACAGGAGCTGACACTGAGACACACACACAGACCGTACAGGAGCTGACACTGAGATACACACACGGACCGTACAGGAGCTGACACTGAGACACACACACGGACCGTACAGGAGCTGACACTGAGACACACACAGACAGTACAGGAGCTGACACAGACACACACACGGACCGAACAGGAGCTGACACTGAGACACACACAGTGATTGTACAGGAGCTGACACTGAGACACACACACGGACTGAACAGGAGCTGATACTGAGACACACACACGGACTGTACAGGAGCTGATACTGAGACATACACCCGGACCATACAGGAGCTGACACTGAGACACACACAGACCGTACAGGAGCTGACACTGATACACACACATGGACCGTACAGGAGCTGACACTGAGATACACTCACGGACCATTACAGGAGCTGAGACTGAGACACACACACGGACAGTACAGGAGCTGACACTGAGACACACACACAGACTTTACAGGAGCTGACACTGAGACACACACACAGACTCTACAGGAGCTGACACTGAGACACACACACAGACTGTACAGGAGCTGACACTGAGACACACACACAGACCGTACAGGAGCTGACACTGAGATACACACACGGACCGTACAGGAGCTGACACTGAGACACACACACGGAATGTACAGGAGCTGATACTGAGACACACACACGGACCGTACAAGAGCTGATACTGAGACACACTCACGGACCGTACAGGAGCTGACACTGTGACACATACACGGACAGTACAGGAGCTGACACTGAGACACACACACGGACCGTACAGGAGCTGACACTGAGACACACACACGGACCGTACAGGAACTGACACTGAGACACACACACGGACAGTACAGGAGCTGACACTGAGACACACACACAGACTTTACAGGAGCTGACACTGAGACACACACACAGACTCTACAGGAGCTGACACTGAGACACACACAGACCGTATAGGAGCTGACACTGAGACACACACACAGACCATACAGGAGCTGACACTGAGACACACACACGGACCGTACAGGAGCTGACACTGAGACACACACGCAGACCATATAGGAGCTGACACTGAGACACACACACGGACCGTACAGGAGCTGACACTGAGACCCACACACGGACTGTATAGGAGTTGACACTGAGACCCACACACGGACTGTACAGGATCTGACACTGAGACACACACAGACCGTACATGAGCTGACACTGAGACACACACACGGACCGTACGGGAGCTGACACTGAGGTACACACACGGACCATTACAGGAGCTGACACTGAGACACACACATACCGTACAGGAGCTGACACTGAGACACACACACAGACCATACAGGAGCTGACACTGAGACACACACACGGACCGTACAGGAGCTGACACTGAGACACACACGCAGACCATATAGGAGCTGACACTGAGACACACACAGTGATTGTACAGGCGCTGACACTGAGATACACACACGGAACGTACAGGAGCTGACACAAAGACATGCACAGGGACTGTTCAGGAGTTGACACTGGGACACACACACAGACAGTCCAGGAGCTGACACTGAGACACACGCACAGACTGTACAGGAGCTGACACTGAGACACACACACACGGACTGTACAGGAGCTGACACTGAGACACACATACGGACTATACAGGAGCTGACACTGAGACACGCATACAGACCGTACAAGAGCTGACACTGAGACACACACAGACTGTACAGGAGCTGATACTGAGACACACACACAGACTCTACAGGAGCTGACACTGAGACACACACACAGACTCTACATGAGCTGACACTGAGACACACACACAGACTCTACAGGAGCTGACACTGAGACACACACACAGACTCTACAGGAGCTGACACTGAGACACACATGGACCGTACAGGAGCTGATACTGAGACACACAAAAGGACTGTACAGGAGCTGATAGTGAGACACACACACGGACCGTACAGGAGCTGATACTGAGACACACACACGGACTGTACAGGAGCTGATAGTGAGACACACACACGGACTGTACAGGAGCTGACACTGAGACACACACATGGACCGTACAGGAGCTGATAGTGAGACACACACACGGACTGTACAGGAGCTGACACTGAGACACACACATGGATCTTACAGGAACTGACACTGAGACACACACACGGACAGTACAGGAGCTGACACTGAGACACACACACACACACACGGACCGTACAGGAGCTGACACTGAGACACACACAGAATGTACTGGAGCTGACACTGAGACACACACAGACAGACTGTACAGGAGCTGACACAGAGACACATACACACGTGCTGTACAGGAGCTGATACTGACACACACACAGGGCCTGTACAGGAGCTGACACTGAGACACACACACGGACCGTACAGGAGCTGACACTGAGATACACTCACAGAGCATTACAGGAGCTGACACTGAGACACACACGGACCGTACAGGAGCTGATACCGAGACACACACACGGACCGTACAGGAGCTGACACTGAGACACACACACGGACCGTACAGGAGCTGACACTGAGACACACACACGGACCGTACAGGAGCTGACACTGAGACACACACACGGACTGTACAGGAGCTGACACGGAGACACACTCACGGACCGTACAGGAGCTGACACTGAGACACACACACGGACTGTACAGGAGCTGAGACTGAGACACACACACAGACAGTACAGGAGCTGACACTGAGACACACACACGGACCATACAGGAGCTGACACTGAGACACACACACGGACCGTACAGGAGCTGACACTGAGACACACACACGGACCGTACAGGAGCTGACACTGAGACACACAAACGGACTGCACAGGAGCTCACACTGAGACACACACACGCACTGTACAAGAGCTGACACTGAGACACACACACGGATTGTACAGGAGCTGACACTGAGACACACACACAGACAGTACAGGAGCTGACACTGAGTCACACACACAGGCTGTACAGGAGCTGACACTGAGACACACACACGGGCCGTACAGGAGCTGACACTGAGACACACACACACGGACAGTACAGGAGCTGACACTGAGACACACACACAGACTTTACAGGAGCTGACACTGAGACACACACACAGACTCTACAGGAGCTGACACTGAGACACACACACAGACCGTACAGGAGCTGATACTGAGACACACTCACGGACCGTACTGGAGCTGACACTGTGACACATACACGGACAGTACAGGAGCTGACACTGAGACACACACATGGACCGTACAGGAGCTGACACTGAGACACACACACGGACTGTACAGGAGCTGACACTGAGACACACACATGGACCGTACAGGAGCTGATAGTGAGACACACACACGGACTGTACAGGAGCTGACACTGAGACACACACATGGACTGTACAGGAGCTGACACTGAGACACACACACAGACAGTACAGGAGCTGACACTGAGACACACACACGGACCGTACAGGAGCTGACACTGAGATACACACACGGACTTTACAGGAGCTGACACTGAGACACACACACAGACTCTACAGGAGCTGACACTGAGACACACACACGGAATGTACAGGAGCTGATACTGAGACACACACACGGACCGTACAAGAGCTGATACTGAGACACACTCACGGACCGTACAGGAGCTGACACTGTGACACATACACGGACAGTACAGGAGCTGACACTGAGACACACACACGGACCGTACAGGAGCTGACACTGAGACACACACAGACAGTACAGGAGCTGACACAGACACACACACGGACCGAACAGGAGCTGACACTGAGACACACACAGTGATTGTACAGGAGCTGACACTGAGACACACACACGGACTGAACAGGAGCTGATACTGAGACACACACACGGACTGTACAGGAGCTGATACTGAGACATACACCCGGACCATACAGGAGCTGACACTGAGACACACACAGACCGTACAGGAGCTGACACTGATACACACACATGGACCGTACAGGAGCTGACACTGAGATACACTCACGGACCATTACAGGAGCTGAGACTGAGACACACACACGGACAGTACAGGAGCTGACACTGAGACACACACACAGACTTTACAGGAGCTGACACTGAGACACACACACAGACTCTACAGGAGCTGACACTGAGACACACACACAGACTGTACAGGAGCTGACACTGAGACACACACACAGACCGTACAGGAGCTGACACTGAGATACACACACGGACCGTACAGGAGCTGACACTGAGACACACACACGGAATGTACAGGAGCTGATACTGAGACACACACACGGACCGTACAAGAGCTGATACTGAGACACACTCACGGACCGTACAGGAGCTGACACTGTGACACATACACGGACAGTACAGGAGCTGACACTGAGACACACACACGGACCGTACAGGAGCTGACACTGAGACACACACACGGACCGTACAGGAACTGACACTGAGACACACACACGGACAGTACAGGAGCTGACACTGAGACACACACACAGACTTTACAGGAGCTGACACTGAGACACACACACAGACTCTACAGGAGCTGACACTGAGACACACACAGACCGTATAGGAGCTGACACTGAGACACACACACAGACCATACAGGAGCTGACACTGAGACACACACACGGACCGTACAGGAGCTGACACTGAGACACACACGCAGACCATATAGGAGCTGACACTGAGACACACACACGGACCGTACAGGAGCTGACACTGAGACCCACACACGGACTGTATAGGAGTTGACACTGAGACCCACACACGGACTGTACAGGATCTGACACTGAGACACACACAGACCGTACATGAGCTGACACTGAGACACACACACGGACCGTACGGGAGCTGACACTGAGGTACACACACGGACCATTACAGGAGCTGACACTGAGACACACACATACCGTACAGGAGCTGACACTGAGACACACACACAGACCATACAGGAGCTGACACTGAGACACACACACGGACCGTACAGGAGCTGACACTGAGACACACACGCAGACCATATAGGAGCTGACACTGAGACACACACAGTGATTGTACAGGCGCTGACACTGAGATACACACACGGAACGTACAGGAGCTGACACAAAGACATGCACAGGGACTGTTCAGGAGTTGACACTGGGACACACACACAGACAGTCCAGGAGCTGACACTGAGACACACGCACAGACTGTACAGGAGCTGACACTGAGACACACACACACGGACTGTACAGGAGCTGACACTGAGACACACATACGGACTATACAGGAGCTGACACTGAGACACGCATACAGACCGTACAAGAGCTGACACTGAGACACACACAGACTGTACAGGAGCTGATACTGAGACACACACACAGACTCTACAGGAGCTGACACTGAGACACACACACAGACTCTACATGAGCTGACACTGAGACACACACACAGACTCTACAGGAGCTGACACTGAGACACACACACAGACTCTACAGGAGCTGACACTGAGACACACATGGACCGTACAGGAGCTGATACTGAGACACACAAAAGGACTGTACAGGAGCTGATAGTGAGACACACACACGGACCGTACAGGAGCTGATACTGAGACACACACACGGACTGTACAGGAGCTGATAGTGAAACACACAAACGGACTGTACAGGAGCTGTCACTGAGACACACACATGGACCGTACAGGAGCTGATAGTGAGACACACACACGGACTGTACAGGAGCTGACACTGAGACACACACATGGATCTTACAGGAACTGACACTGAGACACACACACGGACAGTACAGGAGCTGACACTGAGACACACAGACGGACCGTACAGGAGCTGACACTGAGACACACATTCGGACTGTACAGGAGCTGAAACTGAGACACAGACACACAGACTGTACAGGAGCTGATACCTAGACACACACACGGAATGTACAGGAGCTTATACTGAGACACACACACAGACCGCTCAGGTGCTGACACTGAGACACATACAGACCGTACAGGAGCTGACACTGAGAGACACACACGGAGCATTACAGGAGCTGACACTGAGACACACACGGACCGTACAGGAGCTGATACCGAGACACACACACGGACCGTACAGGAGCTGACACTGAGACACACACACGGACCGTACAGGAGCTGACACTGAGACACACACACGGACCGTACAGGAGCTGACACTGAGACACACACACGGACTGTACAGGAGCTGACACTGAGACACACACACGGACTGTACAGGAGCTGAGACTGAGACACACACACAGACAGTACAGGAGCTGACACTGAGACACACACACGGACCATACAGGAGCTGACACTGAGACACACACACGGACCGTACAGGAGCTGACACTGAAACACACACACGGACCGTACAGGAGCTGACACTGAGACACACAAACGGACTGCACAGGAGCTCACACTGAGACACACACACGCACTGTACAAGAGCTGACAGTGAGACACACACACGGATTGTACAGGAGCTGACACTGAGACACACACACAGACAGTACAGGAGCTGACACTGAGACACACACACAGGCTGTACAGGAGCTGACACTGAGACACACACACGGACCGTACAGGAGCTGACACTGAGACACACACAGACAGACTGTACAGGAGCTGACACTGAGACACACACACAGACTTTACAGGAGCTGACACTGAGACACACACACAGACTGTAAAGGAGCTGACACTGAGACACACACACAGACCGTACAGGAGCTGATACTGAGACACACTCACGGACCGTACTGGAGCTGACACTGTGACACATACACGGACAGTACAGGAGCTGACACTGAGACACACACATGGACCGTACAGGAGCTGACACTGAGCCACACACACGGACTGTACAGGAGCTGACACTGAGACACACACATGGACCGTACAGGAGCTGATAGTGAGACACACACACGGACTGTACAGGAGCTGACACTGAGACACACACATGGACTGTACAGGAGCTGACACTGAGACACACACACGGATTGTACAGGAGCTGACACTGAGACACACACACGGACTGTACAGGAGCTGACACTGAGATACACACATGGACTGTACAGGAACTGACAATGAGACACACACACGGACTGGTACAGGAGCTGACACTGAGACACACACACGGAATGTACAGGAGCTGATACTGAGACACACACACGGACCGTACAAGAGCTGATACTGAGACACACTCACGGACCGTACAGGAGCTGACACTGTGACACATACACGGACAGTACAGGAGCTGACACTGAGACACACACACGGACCGTACAGGAGCTGACACTGAGACACACACACGGACAGTACAGGAGCTGACACTGAGACACACACACAGACTTTACAGGAGCTGACACTGAGACACACACACAGACTCTACAGGAGCTGACACTGAGACACACACAGACCGTATAGGAGCTGACACTGAGACACACACACAGACCATACAGGAGCTGACACTGAGACACACACACGGACCGTACAGGAGCTGACACTGAGACACACACGCAGACCATATAGGAGCTGACACTGAGACACACACAGTGATTGTACAGGCGCTGACACTGAGATACACACACGGAACGTACAGGAGCTGACACAAAGACATGCACAGGGACTGTTCAGGAGCTGACACTGGGACACACACACGGACAGTCCAGGAGCTGACACTGAGACACACACACAGACTGTACAGGAGCTGACACTGAGACACACACAGGGACCGTACAAGAGCTGACACTGAGACACACACACACGGACTGTACAGGAGCTGACACTGAGACACACACACAGGCAGTACAGGAGCTGACACTGAGACACACACACGGACCATACAGGAGCTGACACTGAGACACCCAAACGGACCGTACAGGAGCTCACACTGAGACACACACACGGACTGTACAGGAGCTGACACTGAGACACACACACGGACTGTACAGGAGCTGACACTGAGACACACACACAGACAGTACAGGAGCTGACACTGAGACACACACATGGACTGTACAGGAGCTGACACTGAGACACACACACGGACCGTACAGGAGCTGACACTGAGACACACACACGGACCGTACAGGAGCTGACACTGAGACACACAAACGGACCATACAGGAGCTGACACTGAGGCACACACATGGACTGTAGAGGAGCTGATACTGAGACACACTCACAGACCGTACTGGAGCTGACACTGAGACACACACAGACAGTACAGGAGCTGACACAGACACACACACGGACCGAACAGGAGCTGACACTGAGACACACACAGTGATTGTACAGGAGCTGACACTGAGACACACACACAGACTGTACAGGAGCTGACACTGAGAGACACACACACGGAACGTACAGGAGCTGACACTGAGACACACACACGGACCGTACAGGAGCTGACACTGAAACACACACACGGACCGTACAGGAGCTGACACTGAGACACACAAACGGACTGCACAGGAGCTCACACTGAGACACACACACGCACTGTACAAGAGCTGACAGTGAGACACACACACGGATTGTACAGGAGCTGACACTGAGACACACACACAGACAGTACAGGAGCTGACACTGAGACACACACACAGGCTGTACAGGAGCTGACACTGAGACACACACACGGGCCGTACAGGAGCTGACACTGAGACACACACACACGGACAGTACAGGAGCTGACACTGAGACACACACACAGACTTTACAGGAGCTGACACTGAGACACACACACAGACTCTACAGGAGCTGACACTGAGACACACACACAGACCGTACAGGAGCTGATACTGAGACACACTCACGGACCGTACTGGAGCTGACACTGTGACACATACACGGACAGTACAGGAGCTGACACTGAGACACACACATGGACCGTACAGGAGCTGACACTGAGCCACACACACGGACTGTACAGGAGCTGACACTGAGACACACACATGGACCGTACAGGAGCTGATAGTGAGACACACACACGGACTGTACAGGAGCTGACACTGAGACACACACATGGACTGTACAGGAGCTGACACTGAGACACACACACAGACAGTACAGGAGCTGACACTGAGACACACACACGGACCGTACAGGAGCTGACACTGAGATACACACACGGACCGTACAGGAGCTGACAATGAGACACACACACGGACTGGTACAGGAGCTGACACTGAGACACACACACGGAATGTACAGGAGCTGATACTGAGACACACACACGGACCGTACAAGAGCTGATACTGAGACACACTCACGGACCGTACAGGAGCTGACACTGTGACACATACACGGACAGTACAGGAGCTGACACTGAGACACACACACGGACCGTACAGGAGCTGACACTGAGACACACACACGGACAGTACAGGAGCTGACACTGAGACACACACACAGACTTTACAGGAGCTGACACTGAGACACACACACAGACTCTACAGGAGCTGACACTGAGACACACACAGACCGTATAGGAGCTGACACTGAGACACACACACAGACCATACAGGAGCTGACACTGAGACACACACACGGACCGTACAGGAGCTGACACTGAGACACACACGCAGACCATATAGGAGCTGACACTGAGACACACACAGTGATTGTACAGGCGCTGACACTGAGATACACACACGGAACGTACAGGAGCTGACACAAAGACATGCACAGGGACTGTTCAGGAGCTGACACTGGGACACACACACGGACAGTCCAGGAGCTGACACTGAGACACACACACAGACTGTACAGGAGCTGACACTGAGACACACACATGGACCGTACAAGAGCTGACACTGAGACACACACACACGGACTGTACAGGAGCTGACACTGAGACACACACACAGGCAGTACAGGAGCTGACACTGAGACACACACACGGACCATACAGGAGCTGACACTGAGACACCCAAACGGACCGTACAGGAGCTCACACTGAGACACACACACGGACTGTACAGGAGCTGACACTGAGACACACACACGGATTGTACAGGAGCTGACACTGAGACACACACACAGACAGTACAGGAGCTGACACTGAGACACACACACCGACTGTACAGGAGCTGACACTGAGACACACACACGGACCGTACAGGAGCTGACACTGAGACACACACACGGACCGTACAGGAGCTGACACTGAGACACACAAACGGACCATACAGGAGCTGACACTGAGGCACACACATGGACTGTAGAGGAGCTGATACTGAGACACACTCACAGACCGTACTGGAGCTGACACTGAGACACACACAGACAGTACAGGAGCTGACACAGACACACACACGGACCGAACAGGAGCTGACACTGAGACACACACAGTGATTGTACAGGAGCTGACACTGAGACACACACACGGACTGAACAGGAGCTGATACTGAGACACACACACGGACTGTACAGGAGCTGATACTGAGACACACACAGACCGTACAGGAGCTGACACTGATACACACACATGGACCGTACAGGAGCTGACACTGAGATACACTCACGGACCATTACAGGATCTGAGACTGAGACACACACACGGACAGTACAGGAGCTGACACTGAGACACACACACAGACTTTACAGGAGCTGACACTGAGACACACACACTGACTCTACAGGAGCTGACACTGAGACACACACACACAGACTCTACAGGAGCTGACACTGAGACACACACACAGACCGTACAGGAGCTGACACTGAGACACACACACGGACCGTACAGGAGCTGACAATGAGACACACACATGGACTGGTATGGGAGCTGACACTGAGACACACACACGGAATGTACAGGAGCTGATACTGAGACACACACACGGACCGTACAAGAGCTGATACTGAGACACACTCACGGACCGTACAGGAGCTGACACTGTGACACATACACGGACAGTACAGGAGCTGACACTGAGACACACACACGGACCGTACTGGAGCTGACACTGAGACACACACACGGACCATACAGGAGCTGACACTGAGACACACACACGGACAGTACAGGAGCTGACACTGAGACACACACACAGACTTTACAGGAGCTGACACTGAGACACACACACAGACTCTACAGGAGCTGACACTGAGACACACACAGACCGTATAGGAGCTGACACTGAGACACACACACAGACCATACAGGAGCTGACACTGAGACACACACACGGACCGTACAGGAGCTGACACTGAGACACACACCCAGACCATATAGGAGCTGACACTGAGACACACACACAGACCGTACAGGAGCTGACACTGAGACACACACACAGACCATACTGGAGCTGACACTGAGACACACACAGACTGTACAGGAGCTGACACTGGGACACACACACGGACAGTCCAGGAGCTGACACTGAGACACACGCACAGACTGTACAGGAGCTGACACTGGGACACACACACGGACAGTCCAGGAGCTGACACTGAGACACACGCACAGACTGTACAGGAACTGACACTGAGACACACACATGGACCGTACAGGAGCTGATTGGAGTGTAAAATTTGTTTTTGGTGAGTGTAATCTGTGCTGTGTTTAATTTAGATTTGCTGAGAGCTCTGTGTGTAAGTGTCTCTATGGGGATTGGCAGCAGCTTGAGAGCAGCCACAAATCGTACTGAATCTCTTGCAGCTGTGCCAGTCAGTCAGTGTATCCGAGCGTCTATTCCAGTTAAAGGTTAGCTCATGTCAAAGAGGCCCATTTGGAGGTTCCATTAACTACTGACTGGACCTTCATCAGGAATTGGAAAACATGACCACTGGACTAAATTTGGGATAAGGCTCCCTCTACACTGTCCCCATCAAACACTCCCAGGACAGGTACAGCATGGGGTTAGATACAGAGTAAATCTCCCTCTACACTGTCCGCATCAAACACTCCCAGGACAGGTACAGCACGGGGATAGATACAGAGTAAAGCTCACTCTACACCGTCCCCATCAAACACTCCCAGGACAGGTACAGCACGGGGATAGATACAGAGTAAAGCACCCTCTACACTCTCCCCTGTGTTCGGTGGTTTACCCTGTGGCATCAGTTTGTTCCAGTTCCTTTGTTTCGTTCGCTGGCCCTCTGAGCTTGCCTGAGATTAACTGATCCCTGATCTGGTGACACTCCAAGTATAATGTCAGTGGGATGTTTTACATTCAGTGATCACTCCAATGAGAGGATGAATATTAAACTGTCGGCAAAGCGCTGAAAGATGTGGGATCTCGTTCCTGAACCAAGGTAGGTCTGCACACAGAGGACCACCCTCCAGCATGGATTGGCTGCTTCTCCATTTCGTTGTATCTGTATCGGACACTTATGTTTGTTAAAGATCAATCAACCTGCAAAGGATGACATGGAGGGTGTTCATCCACCTGCATTTATTCTGGAAGCACTGCTCAATCAGGTCAGCCCTCAGCCTTGGCCTGGTCTCGTTTGGCGTGGTGGGGGAGTCTGTGCGTCCAGGTCACAGTGAGCAGATCGAGGAGGATAGGAGGCGAGAGTCCCACCGCAGTGACGCCTGTTCACCTGACTGGGGACAATTGAACTGTACAGCATGTCCCCAGCCCAGTGACATTACTGAACCGTGACTGGAAGCTGCCCATCAGTTCAGGAACAAGGACCAGTTCCCTCTTGCCTCCCTTCAGAAGGTGGGGGTGAGCTGCCTTCTTGATCCGCTGCAGTCTGCGCGCAGTGTAGGTACACCCACCATGCTGTTAGGGAGGGAGTTCCAGGATTTTGACCCCATGACAGTGAAGGAACGGCCGATATATTTGCAAATCAGGATGGTGAGTGGCTCGGAGGGGAACTTCCAGCCGGTGGTGTTCCCCATGTGTCTGCTGCCCTTGTCCTTCTAGATGGTAGTGGTCATGGGTTTGTGTAATTCTCAATATGAAACCTTATGATCAACCCTAAATACAGGACCCTATTGATCAACCCTAAGTACAGGACCCTACTGATCTTTTCTAAATACAGGACCCTACTGATCAACCCTAAATACAGGACCCTACTGATCTTCTCTAAATACAGGACCCTATTGATCAACCCTAAATACAGGACCCTACTGATCAACCCTAAATACAGGACCCTACTGATCAACCCTAAATACAGGACCCTACTGATCAACCCTAAATACAGGACCCTACTGATCAACCCTAAATACAGGACCCTACTGATCAACCCTAAATACAGGACCCTACTGATCAACCCTAAATACAGGACCCTACTGATCAACCCTAAATACAGGACCCTACTGATCAACTCTAAATACAGGACCCAACTGATCTTCTCTAAATACAGGACCCTACTGATCAACCCTAAATACAGGACCCTACTGATCAACCCTAAATACAGGACCCTACTGATCAACCCTAAATACAGGACCCTACTGATCAACCCTAAATACAGGACCCTACTGATCAACCCTAAATACAGGACCCTACTGATCAACTCTAAATACAGGACCCAACTGATCTTCTCTAAATACAGGACCCTACTGATCAACCCTAAATACAGGACCCTACTGATCGACCATAAATACAGGACCCTAGTGATCAACTCTAAATACAGGACCCTACTGATCGACCATAAATACAGGACCCTACTGATCAAACCTAAATACAGGACCCTACTGATCAACTCTAAATACAGGACCCTACTGATCGACCATAAATACAGGACCCTACTGATCAACCCTAAATACAGGACCCTACTGATCAACTCTAAATACAGGACACTACTGATCAACCCTAAATAGAGGACACTACTGTCAACTCTAAATACAGGACTCTATTGATCAACTATAAATTCAGGACCCTACTGATCGACCATAAATACAGGACCCTACTGATCAACTCTAAATACGGGACACTACTGATCAACTCTAAATACAGGACCCTACTGATCAACTCTAAATACAGGACCCTACTGATCAACTCTAAATACAGGACCCTACTGATCGATCATAAATACAGGACCCTACTGGTCAACTCTAAATACAGGACCCTACTGGTCAACTCTAAATACAGGACCCTACTGATCAACCATAAATACAGGACCCTACTGATCAACACTAAATACAGGACCCTACTGATCAACTCTAAATATGGGACCCTACTGAAAAACCCTAAATACAGGACCCTGCTGATCAACTGTAAACACAGGACCCTACTGATCAACGCTAAATACAGGACCCTACTGATCAACTCTAAATACAGCACCCTACTGATCGATCATAAATACAGGACCCTACTGATCAACTCTAAATACAGGACCCTACTGATCGACCATAAATACAGGACCCTACTGATCAACCCTAAATACAGGACCCTACTGATCAACTCTAAATACAGGACCCTACTGATCAACTCTAAATACAGGACCCTACTGATCAACTCTAAATACAGGTCCCTACTGATCAACTCTAAATACAGGACCCTACTGATCAACTCTAAATACAGGACCCTACTGATCAACCCTAAATACAGGACCCAACTGATCGACCATAAATACAGGACCCTACTGATCTCCTCTAAATACAGGACCCTACTGATCGACCATAAATACAGGACCCTACTGATCAACCCTAAATGCAGGACCCTACTGATCTCCTCTAAATACAGGACCCTACTGATCGACCATAAATACAGGACTCTACTGATCAACCCTAAATACAGGACCCTACTGATCAACTCTAAATACAGGACCCTACTGATCAACTCTAAATACAGGACCCTACTGATCAACTCTAAATACAGGACCCTACTGATCAACTCTAAATACAGGACCCTACTGATCAACTCTAAATACAGGACCCTACTGATCAACTCTAAATACAGGACCCTACTGATCAACTCTAAACAGGACCCTACTGATCGATCATAAATACAGGACCCTACTGATCAACTCTAAATACAGGACCCTACTGATCGACCATAAATACAGCACCCTACTGATCAACCCTAAATACAGGACCCTACTGATCAACTCTAAATACAGGACCCTACTGATCAACACTAAATACAGGACCCTACTGATCAACTCTAAATACAGGACCGTACTGATCAACTCTAAATACAGGACCCTACTGATCGACCATAAATACAGGACCCTACTGATCAACCCTAAATACAGGACCCTACTGATCAACTCTAAATACAGGTCCCTACTGATCAACTCTAAATACAGGACCCTACTGATCGACCATAAATACAAGATCCTACTGATCAACCCTAAATAGAGGACCCTACTGATCAACCCTAAATACAGGACCCAACTGATCAACTCTAAATACAGGACCCTACTGATCGACCATAAATACAGGACCCTACTGATCGACCCTAAATACAGGACCCTACTGATCAACTCTAAATACAGGACCCTACTGATCAACTCTAAACACAGGACCCTACTGATCAACTCTAAATACGGGACCCTACTGATCAACTCTAAATACAGGACCCTACTGATCGACCATAAATACAGGACCCTACTGATCAACCCTAAATACAGGACCCTACTGACCAACTCTAAATACAGGACCCTACTGATCGACCATAAATACAGGACCCTACTGATCAACCCTAAATACAGGACCCTACTGATCAACTCTAAATACAGGACCCTACTGATCGACCATAAATACAGGACCTTACTGATCAACCCTAAATACAGGACCCTACTGATCAACTCTAAATACAGGACCCTACTGATCAACTCTAAATACAGGACCCTACTGACCAACTCTAAATACAGGACCCTACTGATCAACTCTAAACAGGACCCTACTGATCGATCATAAATACAGGACCCTACTGATCAACTCTAAATACAGGACCCTACTGATCGACCATAAATACAGGACCCTACTGATCAACCCTAAATACAGGACCCTACTGATCAACTCTAAATACAGGACCCTACTGATCAACACTAAATACAGGACCCTACTGATCAACTCTAAATACAGGACCGTACTGATCAACTCTAAATACAGGACCCTACTGATCGACCATAAATACAAGATCCTACTGATCAACCCTAAATACAGGACCCTACTGATCAACCCTAAATACAGGACCCAACTGATCAACTCTAAATACAGGACCCTACTGATCGACCATAAATACAGGACCCTACTGATCGACCCTAAATACAGGACCCTACTGATCAACTCTAAATACAGGACCCTACTGATCAACTCTAAATACAGGACCCTACTGATCAACTCTAAATACAGGACCCTACTGATCAACTCTAAACACAGGACCCTACTGATCAACTCTAAATACAGGACCCTACTGATCGACCATAAATACAGGACCCTACTGATCAACCCTAAATACAGGACCCTACTGATCGACCATAAATACAGGACCCTACTGATCAACCCTAACTACAGGACCCTACTGATCAACTCTAAATACAGGACCCTACTGATCAACACTAAATACAGGACCATACTGATCAACTCTAAATACAGGACCCTACTGATCGACCATAAATACAGGACCCTACTGATCAACCCTAAATACAGGACCCTACTGATCAACTCTAAATACAGGACCCTACTGATCGACCATAAATACAGGACCCTACTGATCGACCCTAAATACAGGACCCTACTGATCAACTCTAAATACAGGACCCTACTGATCAACTCTAAATACAGGACCCTACTGATCAACTCTAAATACAGGACCCTACTGATCAACTCTAAATACAGGACCCTACTGATCAACTCTAAATACAGGACCCTACTGATCAACTCTAAATACAGGACCCTACTGATCAACTCTAAATACAGGACCCTACTGATCTCCTCTAAATACAGGACCCTACTGATCGACCATAAATACAGGACCCTACTGATCAACCCTAAATACAGGACCCTACTGATCAACTCTAATTACAGGTCCCTACTGATCAACTCTAAATACGGGACCCTACTGATCTCCTCTAAATACAGGACCCTACTGATCAACCCTAAATGCAGGACCCTACTGATCAACCCTAAATACAGGACCCAACTGATCGACCATAAATACAGGACCCTACTGATCGACCCTAAATACAGGACCCTACTGATCAACCCTAAATGCAGGACCCTACTGATCTCCTCTAAATACAGGACCCTACTGATCGACCATAAATACAGGACTCTACTGATCAACCCTAAATACAGGACCCTACTGATCAACTCTAAATACAGGACCCTACTGATCAACTCTAAATACAGGACCCTACTGATCAACTCTAAATACAGGACCCTACTGATCAACTCTAAACAGGACCCTACTGATCGATCATAAATACAGGACCCTACTGATCAACTCTAAATACAGGACCCTACTGATCGACCATAAATACAGGACCCTACTGATCAACCCTAAATACAGGACCCTACTGATCAACTCTAAATACAGGACCCTACTGATCAACACTAAATACAGGACACTACTGATCAACTCTAAATACAGGACCCTACTGATCAACTCTAAATACAGGACCGTACTGATCAACTCTAAATACAGGACCCTACTGATCGACCCTAAATACAGGACCCTACTGATCAACCCTAAATACAGGACCCAACTGATCAACTCTAAATACAGGACCCTACTGATCGACCATAAATACAGGACCCTACTGATCGACCCTAAATACAGGACCCTACTGATCAACTCTAAATACAGGACCCTACTGATCAACTCTAAATACAGGACCCTACTGATCAACTCTAAATACAGGACCCTACTGATCAACTCTAAATACGGGACCCTACTGATCTCCTCTAAATACAGGACCCTACTGATCGACCATAAATACAGGACCGTACTGATCAACCCTAAATACAGGACCCTACTGACCAACTCTAAATACAGGACCCTACTGATCGACCATAAATACAGGACCCTACTGATCAACCCTAAATACAGGACCCTACTGATCAACTCTAAATACAGGACCCTACTGATCAACACTAAATACAGGACACTACTGATCAACTCTAAATACAGGACCCTACTGATCAACTCTAAATACAGGACCGTACTGATCAACTCTAAATACAGGACCCTACTGATCGACCCTAAATACAGGACCCTACTGATCAACCCTAAATACAGGACCCAACTGATCAACTCTAAATACAGGACCCTACTGATCGACCATAAATACAGGACCCTACTGATCGACCCTAAATACAGGACCCTACTGATCAACTCTAAATACAGGACCCTACTGATCAACTCTAAATACAGGACCCTACTGATCAACTCTAAATACAGGACCCTACTGATCAACTCTAAATACGGGACCCTACTGATCTCCTCTAAATACAGGACCCTACTGATCGACCATAAATACAGGACCGTACTGATCAACCCTAAATACAGGACCCTACTGACCAACTCTAAATACAGGACCCTACTGATCGACCATAAATACAGGACCCTACTGATCAACCCTAAATACAGGACCCTACTGATCAACTCTAAATACAGGACCCTACTGATCGACCATAAATACAGGACCCTACTGATCAACCCTAAATACAGGACCCTACTGATCAACTCTAAATACAGGACCCTACTGATCAACACTAAATACAGGACCCTACTGATCAACTCTAAATACAGGACCCTACTGATCGACCATAAATACAGGACCCTACTGATCAACCATAAATACAGGACCCTACTGATCAACTCTAAATACAGGACCCTACTGATCAACCATAAATACAGGACCCTACTGATCAACCATAAATACAGGACCCTACTGATCAACTCTAAATACAGGACCCTACTGATCTACCATAAATACAGGACCCTACTGATCAACTCTGAATATAGGACCCTACTTATCAACCCTAAATACAGGACCCTACTGCTCAACTCTAAATATGGGACCCTACTGATCAACCCTAAATACAGGACCCTACTGATCAACTCTAAATACAGGACCCTACTGATGCACTCTAAATACAGGACCCTACTGATCATCTCTAAATACAGGACCCTACTGATCAACTCTTAATACAGGACCCTACTGATCAACCCTAAATACATGACCCTACTGATCAACCCTAAATACAGGACCCTACTGTAATAGTGACACATAATGCACGACCCAACTAAGAACTCTACAGGGCTCTCTACCTGTTACAGGATTCACCCAGGCCCCAGAAACTTACTTTAACAATTTCATCATTGAGATGTTTTGGGTCCCTGTTGACCAGGTCGATCTCCTTATCGTGTTTGTCAAGGTGAAGGTCCTCCTTCCTTTGGCCCTGCTCGGCCATGGCCCTGTATCACTTAGCCAACCGTCAGTATTTTTCTCTCAGAGTCAGCGACTGTAGCTCCTGAACAGGCTGGAGAGCCTCGCTGGAATCCTGGACAAATGATCCTGGCCTCTGATACCAGGATATATGTAGCCACGTTCCTGCCCCCAGCAACACACTTGCCAACAGTCTTGAGATGGTTGTAATTTGACCAATGTAGACTGAGAGAAATCAGAGAAAGAGAGAGGGGGGTGGGGATCAGAGAAAGAGAGAGAGGGATCACAGAGAGGTATCAGATAGAAAGAGATGGAACAGCGAGAGAGATCAGAAAGAGAGGGAGAGCTAGAGGGATCAGAGAAAGAGAAAGAGGGATCAGAGAGAGAGGAATCACAGATGGGAATCAGAGAGAGGAATCAGAAAAGGGATCAGAGGGAGGGATCAGAGGAACAGAGAGAGGAATCAGAGATGGAAATCAGAGAGGGAGAGAGGAACCTGAGAGAGAGAGAGAGAGGAACCTGAGAGAGAGAGAGGAATCAGAGAGAGAGAGAGAGAAATCAGAGAGAGTGGAATCAGAGGGGGAGAGAGGAATGGGAGAGAGAGATGAATCACAGAGGGGAATCAGAGAAAGGGATCAGAGAAGGTTCAGAGAGAGTGAGAGATGAATCAGAGAGAGAGGAATGAGAGAGAGGAATGAGAGAGAGAGGAATCACAGAGGGAGCAATCACAGAGGGAGCAATCACAGAGGGAGCAATCACAGAGGGAGCAATCACAGAGGGAGGAATCACAGAGGGAGGAATCACAGAGGGAGGAATCACAGAGGGAGGAATCAGAGAGAGGAATCAGAGAAAGGGAGCAGAGAGAGAGGAATTAGAGAGCGAGGAATCAGAGATGGAGAGAGGAATCAGAGATGGAGAGAGGAATCAGAGATGGAGAGAGGAATCAGAGATGGAGAGAGGAATCAGAGATGGAGAGAGGAATCAGAGATGGAGAGAGGAATCAGAGATGGAAATCAGCAAGGGAGAGAGGAATCAGAGAAAGAGAGGAATTAGAGAGAGAGGAATCAGAGATAGGAATCACAGAGGGAGGAATCAGAGAGAGGGATCAGAGAGAGAGAGGGATCAGAGAGAGAGAGGAATCAGAGAGAGAGAGGAATCAGAGAGAGAGAGGAATCAGAGAGAGAGATAGGAATCAGAGAGAGAGATAGGAATCAGAGAGAGAGATAGGAATCAGAGAGAGAGGAATCAGAGAGAGGTATCAGATAGAGAGAGACGGAACAGCGAGAGAGATCAGAGAGAGAGGGAGAGCTAGAGGGCCAGAGAAAGAGAAAGAGGGATCAGAGAGAAAGAGGAATCCGAGAGATGGGAATCAGAGAAAGGGATGAGAGAGAGGGATCAGAGAGAGGGATAAGAGGAACAGAGAGAGGAATCAGAGATGGAAATCAGAGAGGGAGAGAGGAACCTGAGAGAGAGAGAGAGAGGAATCAGAGAGAGAAAGGAATCAGAGAGAGAGAGAGGGAGAGGAATCAGAGAGAGTGGAATCAAAGAGAGAGAGGGATCAGAGGGGGAGAGAGGAATGGGAGAGAGAGAGATGAATCACAGAGGGGAATCAGAGAAAGGGATCAGAGAGAGAGATGAATCAGAGAGAGAGGAATCAGAGAGAGAGGAATCACAGAGGGAGGAATCACAGAGGGAGGAATCACAGAGGGAGGAATCAGAGAGAGAGAGAGGAATCAGAGAGAGGAATCAGAGATGGAGAGAGGAATCAGAGAAAGGGAACAGAGAGAGAGGAATCAGAGAGAGAGGAATCAGGGAGAGAGGAATCAGGGAGAGAGGAATCAGGGAGAGAGGAATCAGAGATGGAGGGAGGAATCAGAGAAAGGGAACAGAGACAGGGATCAGAGAGAGAGGGGAATCAGAGAGAGGAATCAGAGATGGAGAGAGGATTCAGAGAAAGGGAACAGGGACAGGGATCAGAGAGAGAGAGGAATCAGAGAGAGAGGAATCAGGCAGAGAGGAATCACAGAGGGAGGAATCACAGAGGGAGGAATCACAGAGGGAGGAATCAGAGAGAGAGAGGGTATAGTGAGAGAGGGATCAGAGAGAGAGTGGAATCAGAGAGAGAGAGAGAGAGAGAGAGAGGAATCACAGAGAGGAATCAGGGAGAGGGGAATCAGAGAGAGGGGAATCAGAGAGAGGGGAATCAGAGAGAGGGGAATCAGAGAGAGGGGAATCAGAGAGAGGATTCACAGAGGGGAATTAGGGAGGGAACAGAGAAAGAGAGAAGAATCAGAGAGAGAATCAGAGGGAGAGATAGAGGGATCAGAGAGAGGGGGAGAGAGGAATCACAGAGAGGGGTCAGAGAGGGAGATCAGAGAGAGAAAGAGGGGCATCAGTGAGAGAGCAGAATCAGAGAGGGATCAGAGAGAGGAATCAGAGAGAGAAAGAGGGATCAGAGAGAGAGGGATGGATCAGAGAGAGGAATCACAGAGAGAGGGGCCGGAGACGGGATCAGAGAGAGAGCCATCAGAGAGAGAGAGAGAGGGATCAGTGACAGGGAGAGATCAGAGACAGAGAGGAATCAGAGATTGAGAGCAAAGGATCAGAGAGAGAGCAATCAGAGAGAGAGAGAGAGAGAGAGGAATCAGAGAGAGAGGAATCAGAAAGAGAGAGGGGGGATAAGAGAGAGAGAGAGAGAGGAATCAGTGAGAGAGAGAGATCAGAGAGAGGGGTCAGAGAGAGAGAGGGATAAAAGAGAGAGGGGGGTCAGACAGAGGGATCAGAGAGAGAGGGATCAGTGACAGGGAGAGGGATCAGAGACAGAGAGATAGGAATCAGAGATTGAGAGTGAGGGATCAGAGAGAGAGGGGGATCAGAGAGTGGGAACGAGGAATCAGAGATAAAGGGATCAGAGAGAGAGTGAGAGATCAGATAGAGAGAGGGATCAGAAGAGAGAGGGATCAGAAGAGAGAGGGGTCCGAGAGAGCGGTCAGAGAGGGAAAGGGAGCTCAGAGAGAGCCATCAGAGAGAGAGAGAGAGACGGATCAGTGAGAGAGATCAGAGAGAGAGAGGGAGAGCTAGAGGGATTAGAGAAATAGAGGGATCAGAGAGAGAGAGACAGAGAGGGATCAGAAAAAGAGAGAGGGATCAAAGAGAGACAGAGAGGGATCAGAGACAGAGAGGGTTTAGATAGAGCGAGGGGAATGATTTGACAATGCGAATAGGAGAGAGATAGAAATAGAGAGCAAATGGGTGGAGACAGGTTGGGGGATGAACAAGAGGGGGAGATGAAAAGAGAATAATGTGTGAAGAGAAGGCAGGAGTCTGGAGATAGTGCAATGGGAGACTGGTGGGTGTCTAGTGGATCACCATACAGAGTCCGGTGGGTCATCATACAGAGTCCAATGGGTAATCGGAGAGAGTCCGATGGGTGACCATACAGAGTCCGGTGGGTCACCATAGAGTCCGGTGGGTCACCATACAGAGTCCGATGGGTAACCAGAGGGAGTCCGATGGGTAACCAGAGGGAGTCCGATGGGTAACTATACAGAGTCCGATGGGTAACCAGAGGGAGTCCGATGGGTAACTATACAGAGTCCGATGGGTAACCGGAGAGAGTCCGATGGGTGACCATACAGAGTCCGATGGGTAACCGGAGAGAGTCCGATGGGTGACCATACAGAGTCCGGTGGGTCACCATAGAGTCCGGTGGGTCACCATACAGAGTCCGATGGGTAACCGGAGAGAGTCCGATGGGTGACCATACAGAGTCCGGTGGGTCACCATAGAGTCCGGTGGGTCACCATACAGAGTCCGGTGGGTCACCATACAGAGTCCGGTGGGTCACCATACAGAGTCCGGTGGGTCACCATACAGAGTCCGATGGGTAACCGGAGAGAGTCCAGTGGGTCACCAGCTTGTGACGGTATAATGAACACACGTGCAGAATCCCAGCCAGTGTTGTCAGAAAAAGCTTATTCTCTATTCGTCCCTTTATTTACTTCCCTGACAGGGAACCATGGATTCTGCAATCCCTGACGTTACACACGTTTCAAAGATAATCCAGAAGATTATTAAATAATTGACTGCTTACCATTTTTAATAAAAACAACTTGTATGCATTGCTCCATAACATAGTAAAACATCACAAGGCATTTACAGGAGTGGTATCAACAACCTCAGTCCCTGAGACACACAGGGAGATGTCAGGGACAGGTGACTTCAAGCTCGGTCCAGGAGGTCGGTTTAAAGGAGCATCGTAAAGGAGGGGAGAGTGAGACGGGGAGAGGTGGAGAGGTTTAGGAGGGAATTCCAGAGCTCAGGGCCCCCCCCAGGGAGCTGAAGGCCCAGCCGTCAATGGTGGAGCGATGGGAATCAGGGGACGGTCAAGAGGCCGGAATTGGAGGAGCGCAGAGATCTCGGAGGGTTGTAGGAGTGTTACAGAGATAGGGAGGGTTGTAGGGGCTGGAGGAGGTTACAGAGATAGGGAGGGGTGTAGGGGCTGGAGGAGGTTACAGAGATAGGGAGGGTTGTAGGGACTGTTGGAGGTTACAGAGATAGGGAGGGCTGTAGAGGCTGGAGGAGGTTACAGAGATAGGGAGGGTTGTAGGGGGCTGGAGGAGGTTACAGAGATAGGGAGGGGGGGTAGGGTCTGGAGGAGGTTACAGAGATAGGGAGGGTTGTAGGGGCTGGAGGAGGTTACAGAGATAAGGAGGGTTGTAGGGTCTGGAGCAGGTTACAGAGATAGGGAGAGGTGTAGGGGCTGGAGGAGGTTACAGAGATAGGGAGGGTTGTAGGGGGCTGGAGGAGGTTACAGAGATAGGGAGGGCTGTAGAGGCTGGAGGAGGTTACAGAGATAGGGAGGGGGGTGTAGGGGCTGGAGGAGGTTACAGAGATAGGGAGGGGTGTAGGGGCTGGAGGAGGTTACAGAGATAGGGAGGGGTGTAGGGGCTGGAGGAGGTTACAGAGATAGGGAGGGGTGTAGGGGCTGGAGGAGGTTACAGAGATAGGGAGGGGTGTAGGTGCTGGAGGAGGTTACAGAGATAGGGAGGGTTGTAGGGGCTGGAGGAGGTTACAGAGATAGGGAGGGTTGTAGGGGCTGTTAGAGGTTACAGAGATAGGGAGGGGTGGAGGTGCTGGAGGAGGTTACAGAGAGAGGGAGGGTTGTAGGGGCTGGAGGGGGTTACAGAGATAGGGAGGGTTGTAGGGTCTGGAGGAGGTTACAGAGATAGGAAGGGTTGTAGGGGCTGGAGGGGTTACAGAGATAGGGAGGGGTGTAGGGGCTGGAGGAGGTTACAGAGATAGGGAGGGTGTAGGGGCTGGAGGAGGTTACAGAGATAGGGAGGGTTGTAGAGGCTGGAGGAGGTTACAGAGATAGGGAGGGGTGTAGGGGGCTGGAGGAGGTTACAGAGATAGGGAGGGGTGTAGGGGCTGGAGGAGGTTACAGAGATAGGGAGGGTTGTAGGGGCTGTTGGAGGTTACAGAGATAGGGAGGGCTGTAGAGGCTGGAGGAGGTTACAGAGATAGGGAGGGTGTAGGGGCTGGAGGAGGTTACAGAGATAGGGAGGGGTGTAGGGGCTGGAGGAGGTTACAGAGATAGGGAGGGTTGTAGGGGCTGTAGGAGGTTACAGAGATAGGGAGGGCTGTAGAGGCTGGAGGAGGTTACAGATATAGGGAGTGCTGTAGGGGCTGGAGGAGGTTACAGAGATAGGGAGTGGTGTAGGGGCTGGAGGAGGTTACAGAGATAGGGAGGGGTGTAGGGGCTGGAGGAGGTTACAGAGATAGGGAGGGTTGTAGGGGCTGGAGGAGGTTACAGAGATAGGGAGGGGTGTAGTGTCTGGAGGAGGTTACAGAGATAGGGAGGGGTGTAGGGGCTGGAGGAGGTTACAGAGATAGGGAGGGTGTAGGGGCTGGAGGAGGTTACAGAGATAGGGAGGGATGTAGTGGACTGGAGGAGGTTACAGAGATAGGGAGGGGTGTAGGGGCTGGAGGAGGTTACAGAGATAGGGAGGGTTGTAGGGGTTGGAGGAGGTTACAGAGATAGGGAGGGGTGTAGGGGCTGGAGGAGGTTACAGAGATAGGGAGGGTTGTAGGGGCTGGAGGAGGTTACAGAGATAGGGAGGGTTGTAGGGGCTGGAGGAGGTTACAGAGATAGGGAGGGGTGTAGGGGCTGGAGGAGGTTACAGAGATAGGGAGGGGGTGAGGAGGGATTTGAAAACGAGGGTGGGAGTTTGAAAACGGAGGTGTTGCCGGACCGGGAGCCGGTGTGGGTCAGCGAGCACCGGGGGTGACGGGTGAAGGGGACTCGGTGCGAGTTGGGTCACGGGGTGGGCGGGGGGGTGCAGCGGAGTTCCTGATGAGCTGAAGTTTAGGGAGGGTGGAATGTGGCAGTGTGTGGGGATAGTCGAGTGTGGAGGTAATGAGGGCGCTGGGCTAGGGTAATGAACAGCAGGATGAGCTGAGACTGGGCGGTGTTCGAGAGTGGAAGTAGGTGGGAGTGAACAGGGGTTCATCACGGGCTCAGGTTCTGAAGAGTCTGGTTCACAGCCAGACAGTTACCAGGGAGAAGAATGGAAAGGGGGAATCCGTCAACCGGGGGGTTCAGGGGGGATTGCAGACGATGGCTTTTTGTCTTCCCAGTATTGAATTGGTGAGACTCCTGCTGGCCCGGCACTGGTTTCCCTTCCCCTCCTGTGCAGTGATTCCGGCCTCCACCCCATAACTCCTCCCCTACCCCCACACCGCCGTCAACTCATCTCCTGATTCTCTCCGGTTCCCCATGTGACCCCCGTGTGAGCCCAGGCGGGCAGGCTTGGGGAGGGTGGGGTGGGGGTGGGGGGTGGTGGAGAGCCAGCAGGTCATTTAATCAGGATGGGCGAGAAGGAGAAGAAGGGGGGCAAACTATAATATCATTGGTGGTCCTTATGTGGTTCGAGGCTGGGAGATGGAATGGGGGTCCTAGAAAACGGGAGTGGGTGTGGGTCTGGGGGGAGAGGGTGTGGGCCAGGGGGGAGTGGTTGGGGCCTGGGGGTTGGGGCCTGGCGGGAGTGGTTGGGGCCTGGGGGGAGTGGTTAGGGCCTGGGGGGTGTGGTTGGGGTCTGGGGGGTGTGGTTGGGGTCTGGGGGGTGTGGTTGGGGCCTGGGGGGAGTGGTTGGGGCCTGGGGGGAGTGGTTGGGGCCTGGGGGGAGTGGTTGGGGCCTGGGGGGTGTGGTTGGGGTCTGGGGGGTGTGGTTGGGCCCTGGGGGGAGTGGTTGGGGCCTGGGGGGAGTGGTTGGGGCCTGGGGGGTGTGGTTAGGGCCTGGGGGGTGTGGTTGGGGTCTGGGGGGTGTGGTTGGGGCCTGGGGGGAGTGGTTGGGGTCTGGGGGGAGTGGTTGGGGTCTGGGGGGAGTGGTTGGGGCCTGGGGGGAGTGGTTGGGGCCTGGGGGGAGTGGTTGGGGCCTGGGGGGTGTGGTTGGGGCCTGGGGGGAGCGGTTGGGGCCTGTGGGGAGTGGTTGGGGCCTGGGGGTTGGGGCCTGGGGGGAGTTGTTGGGCCATGGGGGTATGGTTGGGGCCTGGGGGGAGTGGTTGGGGCCTGGGGTGTGTGGTTGGGGCCTGGGGGGTGTGGTTGGGGCCTGGCGGGAGTGCTTGGGGCCTGGGGGGAGTGGTTGGGGCCTGGGGGGAGTGGTTGGGGCCTGGGGGGAGTGGTTGGGCCATGGGGGTGTGGTTGGGGTCTGGGGGGAGTGGTTGGGGCCTGGGGGGAGTGGTAGGGGCCTGGGGGGTGTGGTTGGGGCCTGGGGGGAGTGGTTGGGGCCTGGGGGGAGTTGTTGGGGCCTGGGGGGAGTGGTTAGGGCCTGGGGGGAGGGGTTGGGGCCTGGGGGGAGTGGTTGGGGCCTGGGGGGTGGGGCCTGGGGGGAGTGGGTGGGGCCTGGGGGTGGGGCCTGGGGGGAGTGGGTGGGGCCTGGGGGGAGTGGGTGGGGCCTGGGGGGAGTGGGTGGGGCCTGGGGGGAGTGGGTGGGGCCTGGGGGAGTGGGTGGGGCCTGGGGGGGTGGGGCCTGGTTGGGGCCTGGGGGTGTGGTTGGACCCTGGGGGGTGTGGTTGGGCCCTGGGGGGAGTGGTTGGGGCCTGGGGGGAGTGGTTGGGGTCTGGGGGGAGTGGTTGGGGCCTGGGGTTGGGGCCTGGCGGGAGTGGTTGGGGCCTGGCGGGAGTGGTTGGGGCCTGGCGGGAGTGGTTGGGGCCAGGGGGGTGTGGTTGGGCCCTGGGGGGTGTGGTTGGGCCCTGGGGGGAGTGGTTGGGGCCTGGGGGGAGTGGTTGGGGCCTGGGGGGAGTGGTTGGGGTCTGGGGGGAGTGGTTGGGGCCTGGGGGGAGTGGTTGGGGCCTGGGGGGAGTGGTTGGGGCCTGGGGGGAGTGGTTGGGGCCTGGGGGCAGTGGTTGGGGCCTGGGGGCAGTGGTTGGGGCCTGGGGGGAGTGGTTGGGGCCTGGGGGCAGTGGTTGGGGCCTGGGGGCAGTGGTTGGGGCCTGGGGGCAGTGGTTGGGGCCTGGGGGCAGTGGTTGGGGCCTGGGGGGAGTAGTTGGGCCATGGGGGTATGGTTGGGGCCTGGGGGGAGTGGTTGGGCCATGGGGGAGTGGTTGGGGCCTGGGGTGTGTGGTTGGGGCCTGGGGTGTGTGGTTGGGGCCTGGGGGGAGTGGTTGGGGTCTGGGGGGAGTGGTTGGGGCCTGGGGGGAGTGGTTGGGGCCTGGGGGGAGTGGTTGGGGCCTGGGGGGAGTGGTTGGGGCCTGGGGGGAGTGGTTGGGGCCTGGGGGGAGTGGTTGGGGCCTGGGGGGAGTGGTTGGGGTCTGGGGGGAGTGGTTGGGGTCTGGGGGAGTGGTTGGGGTCTGGGGGGAGTGGTTGGGGTCTGGGGGGAGTGGTTGGGGTCTGGGGGGAGTGGTTGGGGTCTGGGGGGAGTGGTTGGGGTCTGGGGGGAGTGGTTGGGGTCTGGGGGGAGTGGTTGGGGTCTGGGGGGAGTGGTTGGGGTCTGGGGGAGTGGTTGGGGTCTGGGGGGAGTGGTTGGGGTCTGGGGGGTGTGGTTGGGGTCTGGGGGGAGTGGTTGGGGTCTGGGGGGAGTGGTTGGGGTCTGGGGGGGGAGTGGTTGGGGTCTGGGGGGAGTGGTTGGGGTCTGGGGGGGAGTGGTTGGGGTCTGGGGGGTGTGGTTGGGGCCTGGGGGGTGTGGTTGGGGCCTGGGGGGAGTGGTTGGGCCATGGGGGAGTGGTTGGGGTCTGGGGGGGAGTGGTTGGGGCCTGGGGGGAGTGGTTGGGGCCTGGGGGGAGTGGTTGGGCCATGGGGGTGTGGTTGGGGTCTGGGGGGAGTGGTTGGGGCCTGGGGGGTGTGGTTGGGGCCTGGGGGGAGTGGTTGGGGCCTGGCGGGAGTGGTTGGGGCCTGGGGGGAGTGGTTGGGCCCTGGGGGGTGTGGTTGGAGCCTGGGGGTGTGGTTGGGGTCTGGGGGGAGTGGTTGGGCCATGGGGGAGTGGTTGGGGTCTGGGGGGAGTGGTTGGGGCCTGGGGGGAGTGGTTGGGGTCTGGGGGGAGTGGTTGGGGTCTGGGGGGAGTGGTTGGGGCCTGGGGGGTGTGGTTGGGGCCTGGGGGGTGTGGTTGGGGTCTGGGGGGAGTGGTTGGGGTCTGGGGGGGAGTGGTTGGGGTCTGGGGGGAGTGGTTGGGGTCTGGGGGGAGTGGTTGGGCCATGGGGGTGTGGTTGGGGCCTGGGGGGAGTGGTTGGGCCATGGGGGAGTGGTTGGGGTCTGGGGGGAGTGGTTGGGGTCTGGGGGGGAGTGGTTGGGGTCTGGGGGGTGTGGTTGGGGCCTGGGGGGAGTGGTTGGGGCCTGGCGGGAGTGGTTGGGGCCTGGCGGGAGTGGTTGGGGCCTGGCGGGAGTGGTTGGGGCCTGGGGGGAGTGGTTGGGGCCTGGGGGGAGTGGGTGTGGGCCTGGGGGGAGTTGTTGGGGCCTGGGGGGAGTTGTTGGGGCCTGGGGGGAGTGGGTGGGGCCTGGGGGGAGTGGGTGGGGCCTGGGGGGAGTGGGTGGGGCCTGGGGGGAGTGGGTGGGGCCTGGGGGGGTGGGGCCTGGGGGTGTGGTTGGGGTCTGGCGGGAGTGGTTGGGGCCAGGGGAGTGTGGTTGGACCCTGGGGGGAGTGGTTGGGGCCTGGGGGGTGTGGTTGGGCCCTGGGGGGTCTGGTTGGGCCCTGGGGGGAGTGGTTGGGGCCAGGGGGGTGTGGTTGGACCCTGGGGGGAGTGGTTGGGCCCTGGGGGGAGTGGTTGGGGCCTGGCGGGAGTGGTTGGGGCCTGGGGGGTGTGGTTGGGCCCTGGGGGGTGTGGTTGGACCCTGGGGGGTGTGGCTGGGCCCTGGGGGGTGTGGTTGGGCCCTGGGGGGAGTGGTTGGGCCCTGGGGGGAGTGGTTGGGGCCAGGGGGGTGTGGTTGGACCCTGGGGGGAGTGGTTGGGCCCTGGGGGGAGTGGTTGGGGCCTGGCGGGAGTGGTTGGGGCCTGGGGGGTGTGGTTGGGCCCTGGGGGGTGTGGTTGGACCCTGGGGGGTGTGGCTGGGCCCTGGGGGGTGTGGTTGGGCCCTGGGGGGAGTGGTTGGGCCCTGGGGGGAGTGGTTGGGCCCTGGGGGGTGTGGTTGGGGCCCTGGGGGAGTGGTTGGGGCCTGGGGGGAGTGGTTGGGGCCTGGGGGGAGTGGTTGGGGCCTGGGGGCAGTGGTTGGGGCCTGGGGGCAGTGGTTGGGGCCTGGGGGCAGTGGTTGGGGCCTGGGGGGAGTGGTTGGGGCCTGGGGGGTGTGGTTGGGGCCCGGGGGGTGTGGTTGGGGCCTGGGGGGAGTGGTTGGGGCCTGGGGGGTGTGGAGTCATTGTGGGCCTGGGATGACTCTGCGTGTTGGGAAGACTCCTAGTATCTGGCCACGTGCAGGTGAGCTCTCTGGAAGCAGCGCCCCATGCTGGAGCAGAGCGGAGTGACGATGATGTCCGTCAGGCTTTGGCAAGCCTTCTGACAGGTAGGCCGACAGAGGAGACAGATCCTCACACAGGGTATCAGGCACCTAGGAACAAGAAACAGGAACTTCAGCTTCTCCACGGACCCAGCAACTCACAGTCCCCAACCCCACATCAATCGCCCCTTCCGAGGCTTCGTGAAATCCCAAAACCTCTAAACTTCCACCATGAGCCCTTGCACCATGGGCCCTGGGCCCTTCCCCTGGTGTCCCTCCACCGTGGGGCATTAACACTCACCATATGTGCAGACAAGTGACCAAGGAGAAGAGACAGCCGGTGAGAATGGAGGCGGGGATTGCACAGAGCAGTGAGATGATCCTATAAGCCCAGAGTTTACAGACTTCGAAGGAGACATTACTTGAGGCCCAGACCTTGTCGAAACTGTGAGCACTGGCAGGTTCAGCAATGAGCTCGGGGAAATCCACCTGCAGGAAGGATGGAGACATTCCCAGATCTAGTGTTCTCAGCACAGAGCCCGTGTATTGCCCCCTCCACCTTCCCCACCCCCTTCCTTATCCCATCCCTCTCCTGCATTCCAACCCCCTCCCTCATCCCCTCCCTGAACCTCTCCCTACTCCATTCCTCTGCTGCATTCCAACCCGTCCATCATCTCCTCGCTCTCCACTTTCCCCTACCTCCCCATGTGTGATCCACACAGATCCACAAGTGTGATCCACGCAGATCCCCATGTGCGATCCACACAGATCCCCATGTATGATCCACGCAGATCTCCAGGTGTGATCCATGCAGACCCCCGGATGAGATCCACGCAGATCCCCAGGTGTTATCCACGCAGATCTCCAGGTGTGATCCACGCAGACCCCCGGGTGTGGTCCACGCAGATCTCCAGGTGTGATCCACGCAGACCCCCGGGTGTGATCCACGCAGACCCCCGGGTGTGATCCACGCAGATCCCCAGGTGTGATCCACGCAGATCCCCATGTGTGATCCACGCAGATCCCCATGTGCGATCCACACAGATCCCCAGGTGTGATCTACACAGATCCCCATGTATGATCCACGCAGATCTCCCGGTGCGATCTACACAGATCCCCATGTATGATCCATGCAGATTTCCAGGAGTGATCCACGCAGACCCCCGGGTGTTATCCACGCAGATCTCCAGGTGTGATCCACGCAGACCCCCGGGTGTGATCCACGCAGATCCCCAGGTGTGATCCACGCAGATCCCCATGTGCGATCCACGCAGATCCCCATGTGTGATCTACACAGATCCCCATGTATGATCCACACAGATTTCCAGGTGTGATCCACGCAGATCCCCATGTGCGATCCACACAGATCCCCATGTATGATCCACGCAGATCTCCAGGTGTGATCCACACAGACCCCCGGGTGTGATCCACACAGATCACCAGGTGTGATCTACACAGATCCCTGTGAATGATCCACGCAGATCCACAGGTGTGATCCACGCAGATCCACAGGTGCGATCCACGCAGATCCCCAGGTGTGATCCACGCAGATCCACATGTATGATCATCCCCAGGTGTGATCAACACAGATCCCTGTGTACGATCCACGCAGATCACCGTGTGTGATCCACACAGATCCCCAGGTGTGATCCACGCAGATCTCCAGGTGTGATCCACGCAGACCCCCGGGTGTGATCCACGCAGATCCCCGGGTGTGATCCACGCAGATCCCCATGTGCGATCCACACAGATCCCCATGTGCGATCCACACAGATCCCCATGTGCGATCCACACAGATCCCCATGTGCGATCCACACAGATCCCCAGGTGTGATCTACACAGATCCCCATGTATGATCCACGCAGATCTCCAGGTGTGATCCACGCAGATCCCCATGTATGATCCACGCAGATCTCCAGGTGTGATCCACGCAGACCCCCGGGTGTTATCCACGCAGATCTCCAGGTGTGATCTATGCAGACCCCCAGGTGTGATCCACGCAGATCCCCAGGTGTGATCCACGCAGATCCCCATGTGCGATCCACACAGACCCCCGGGTGTGATCCACACAGATCACCAGGTGTGATCTACACAGATCCCTGTGAATGATCCACGCAGATCCCCAGGTGTGATCCACGCAGATCCACAGGTGCGATCCACGCAGATCCCCAGGTGTGATCCACGCAGATCCACATGTATGATCATCCCCAGGTGTGATCAACACAGATCCCTGTGTACGATCCACGCAGATCACTGTGTGTGATCCACACAGATCCCCAGGTGCGATCTACGCAGATCCCCGTGTATGATCCTCCCCAGGTGTGATCCATGCAGATCCCCAGGTGTGATCCACGCTGATCCCCAGGTGTGATCTACGCAGATCCCCGTGTATGATCCTCCCCAGGTGTGATCCACACAGATCCGTGTATGATCCTCCCCAGGTGCGATCCACGCAGATCCCCGTGTATGATCCTCCCCACGTGTGATCCACGCAGATCCCCGTGTATGATCCTCCCCAGGTGTGATCCACGCAGATCCCCGTGTATGATCCTCCCCAGGTGTGATCCACACAGATCCCTGTGTATGATCCTCCCCAGGTGTGATCCACGCAGATCCCTGTGTATGATCCTCCCCAGGTGTGATCCACACAGATCCCCATGTATGATCCTCCCCAGGTGTGATCCACACAGATCCCTGTGTATGATCCTCCCCAGGTGCGATCTACGCAGATCCCTGTGTATGATCCTCCCCAGGTGTGATCCACACAGATCCCTGTGTATGATCCTCCCCAGGTGTGATCCACGCAGATCCCCGTGTATGATCCACACAGATCGCCGGGTTTGATCCACGCAGATCCCCATGTATGATTCTCCCCAGGTGTGATCCACACAGATCCCTGCGTATGAACCACACAGATCCCCAGGTGTGATCCACACATATCCCCATGTATGATCCACACAGATCCCCAGGTGCGATCCACGCAGATTCCCCAGGTGTGATCCACGCAGATCCCCATGTATGATTCTCCCCAGGTGTGATCCACACAGATCCCTGCGTATGAACCACACAGATCCCCAGGTGTGATCCACACAGATCCCCATGTATTATCCGCACAGATCCCCATGTATTATCCACACAGATCCCCATGTATTATCCACACAGATCCCCAGGTGCGATCCACGCAGATCCCCAGGTGTGATCCACACAGATCCCCAGGTGTGATCCACGCAGATCCCCAGGTGTGATCCACGCAGATCCCCAGGTGTGATCCACAGAGACCCCCAGGTGTGATCCACAGAGACCCCCAGGTGCAATCCACGCAGATCCCCAGGAGCAATCCACCCAAATCCCCGGGTGTGGTCCACGCAGATCCCCGTGTATGATCCTTCCCAGGTGTGATCCACACAGATCCCTGTGTATGATCCTCCCCAGGTGTGATCCACACAGATCCCCATGTATGATCCACACAGATCCCCAGGTGCGATCCACGCAGATCCCTGTGTATGATCCACACAAAACCCTGTGTATGATCCACACAGATCCCCAGGTGTGATCCATGCAGATCCCCAGGTGTGATCCACGCAGATCCCCAGGTGTGATCCACGCAGATCCCCAGGTGTGATCCACGCAGATCCCCATGTATGATTCTCCCCAGGTGTGATCCACACAGATCCCTGCGTATGAACCACTCAGAGCCACAGGTGTGATCCATGCAGATCCCCAGGTGTGATCCAAGCGTATTCCCAGGTGTGATCCACGCAGATCCCCAGGTGTGATCCACACAGATCCCCGTGTATGATTCTCCCCAGGTGTGATCCATGCAGATCCCAGGTGTGATCCGTGCAGATCCCAGGTGTGATCCGCTCAGATCCCAGGTGTGATCCGCTCAGATCCCCGGGTTAATCCTCAGGCACTGTAGTTTGCCATCCTTTCCGCAACCCCCCCCCCCCCGACCCCCCGCCAATCCCCCCACCACAATCTCAATCTTTTGCACCAGTCTTGGCGCTGAGTTTCCTTGGACATTAATTATCCCACGTTGGGGTAGTTCCCCTCGTCTCCTCTCCTCCAGAATCCTGGCGCTAACTGCCTGGGTATAAAGAGCCTGCTGCTTAAATACCTTGAGGTACTGATTCATCCCCCTTGGGTCTCTGTTCTCCTGTTCAGAGGTGCCGCTGTGTTGTGTGGGTTCCAGTATC
Source organism: Carcharodon carcharias (assembly GCF_017639515.1). Classification (NCBI taxonomy): domain Eukaryota; kingdom Metazoa; phylum Chordata; class Chondrichthyes; order Lamniformes; family Lamnidae; genus Carcharodon; species Carcharodon carcharias. The sequence goes on from NW_024470721.1 coordinate 942,633, forward strand.
GGTTCTCTGCTGGCTTCACGATCAGGAGTTTGCTCCTCCAGATCAACCATTGTATAATCCTCGTTATTCATGACTCCGAACAAACCCTATCTAAAGACAAGGGTCGAAAGAACACCAAACCTTTTAACTGTGATATTTAAATAAAACTTGGGCCTGGTGCTTCAACTCGTTTCACCCTGCTCTCTCTCTCACTCTCTCTCTCTCTGTTTGTCTCTCCCCACCCTCTCTGGCATGGAATGAACTTGTTCTATTCTGAGAGTCAGATTCAATTCTTCCCAAAATTTTGCTGACACAGAACAGGCCACCGCTTAAAGAGACTCTTAAACACTTCACCCTCTGATCCAATCCCATTTCCTGACCCCCCCTCAGACCTGCTCCAGCAGCGACAGGTCTGGAGAATGCTCTCCACGTGTCTGTGTGAGTGCAGCTCCAACAACACTCGAGAAGCTCGACACCGTCCTGGTCAAAGTGGAGGGATAAACCACTGCACTTGACGTTCACTCTTCCCCCTCACTACTGCACATGGTGGCTGCAGCGTGTACCCTCGACAGGCTGCACTCCTCCAACTCACTAGGGCTTCTTCAAAAAGATCTGCCAAACACCTGACCATTACCACCTCGAAGGACAAGGGCAGCAGGAGCAGGGGAACATCGGGACTGAGAGAAGCAGGGATAGAGAGGCAAGTGAGAGAAACCGAGACTCGGAGAGTGATTGGGAGGGATGGGGGATAGTGTATGTGAGCAAACGTTAAGGCTCGATGCTACAAATTTTCACTTCGTTTGTCTTTTTGATAATCTGAAAGGCTTTCCTGTTGACAAGGCTAACCCTCCTGTTTACTCACACCCTGGTGATCTATGCCCCATTTACACTGAGAGGGCACACCTTGAGGACAACCCAGAACTGGGAGCGGGGAAGAATGAAGATGCCAGCCCGTGTTCCCCCTGCCCTTCTCCCAGCAGTGGGTCAGAGTCTGGGAGCATCACTGGTCCCGAGCCACCGACTGTATCCCTCCCTCAGGTATCTGTCTGAGGCTGAAACACTCTGTTTGCAAACTTGCTGTCACATGCGATCCTGAGATACGCTTTCGACCGTATATTGCACCATTGCTAAGACTGTCTCTTTCTACCTCTGTAACCTCACTCCATTCCACTCCTGCCTCAGCTCATCTGCTGCTGGAACCATCGTCCACAACTTTGTCACCTCCAGACTCAACCATTCCAACACACAGCCGGACTCCCATGTTCTATCCTCTTTATTCTTAGGCAGAGTTCTCCATAACTTCATGAACTGACACCCAACGGCCCCAGTATTCAATCACCCACTCTGGCTCCCGGTCAAACAATAACTTCATTTTAAAATTCTCATCCTGGTTTTCAAATCCTTACATGGGCTCACCCTGGCCCCTATCTCCGTAACCTCCTCCAGCCCCTACACCCCTCCCTATCTCTGTAACCTCCTCCAGCCCCTACACCCCTCCCTATCTCTGTAACCTCGTCCAGCCCCTACAACCCTCCCTATCTCTGTAACCTCCTCCAGCCCCTACACCCCTCCCTATCTCTGTAACCTCCTCCAGCCCCTACAACCCTCCCTATCTCTGTAACCTCGTCCAGCCCCTACACCCCTCCCTATCTCTGTAACCTCCTCCAGCCCCTACAACCCTCCCTATCTCTGTAACCTCGTCCAGCCCCTACACCCCTCCCTATCTCTGTAACCTCCTCCAGCCCCTACAACCCTCCCTATCTCTGTAACCTCGTCCAGCCCTTACAACCCTCCCTATCTCTGTAACCTCCTCCAGCCCCTACACCCCTCCCTATCTCTGTAACCTCCTCCAGCCCCTACAACCCTCCCTATCTCTGTAACCTCCTCCAGCCCCTACACCCCTCCCTATCTCTGTAACCTCCTCCAGCCCCTGCACACATCCCTATCTCTGTAACCTCGAGCCCCTACAACCCTCCCTATCTCTGCAACCTCCTCCAGCCCCCTACACCAATTCCCTATCTCTGTAACCTCCTCCAGCCCCTACACCCCTCCCTATCTCTGTAACCTCCTCAAGCCCCTACACCCCTCCCTATCTCTGTAACCTCCTCCAGCCCCCTACACCCCTCCCTATCTCTGTAACCTCCTCCAGCCCCTACAACCCTCCCTATCTCTGTAACCTCCTCCAGCCCCCTACACCAATTCCCTATCTCTGTAACCTCCTCCAGTCCCTACAACCCTCCCTATCTCTGTAACCTCCTCCAGCCCCTACACCCTCCCTATCTCTGTAACCTCCTCCAGCCCCTACAACCCTCCCTATCTCTGTAACCTCCTCCAGCCCCTACAACCCTCCCTATCTCTGTAACCTCCTCCAGCCCCTACAACCCTCCCTATCTCTGTAACCCTCAGAGATCTCTGCGCTCCTCCAATTCCGGCCTCTTGACCATCCCCCGATTCCCATCGCTCCACCATTGGCGGCCGGGCCTTCAGCTGCCTGGGGTCCCGAAGCTCTGGAATTGCCCCCATCAAACCTCTCTGTCCTCCTGTTGATCACCTGTCCTATTGTCTCCCGGATTTATTCATATATTTGGTGATATCCAACCATGTGAAGGTTGCAAAATGCACCCAAATTGTTGGTGCTTCCGCTGACAGCATTGTTCAGTTAAATGGGGAAGCACTGCCCCCTGGTGCTCCACACAGTTTACTGCAGAGTGAGCTGAGGTAGGAAACGAGGAGGAGGAGGAGAGTGTTGAGCCCCTGGAGCATTCAGTCCGATCTGTGTCTTAACTCCATTTACCCACCTTTGGTTCCATGACTCTTAATACCCTTGACAAATGAGAATATAATGAAATGTGAAAGTTGCCACCAGGACGAAGAGATTGTGTAACAAGAGGAGGTTGGGAGCCGGCTGGAGATGTGCAGCTGATCTCTCGCAGGTCTCACCCAGGGCAGCAGGAAGACGGTGATTCTCACTGCAGTGTCACTCCCTGCCCTTTGAGCAGACTGATATCAGTGTACAGAGCCTCCCAGCACTAGTCCTCGCTGTTCAGCAGTTCAGGGCATGTCGCTACAACTGAAATCAGGCGTCAGAGAGGGGGATGTTTCACAAGGTAGCTGACTCTCGGTTAGTGTTACTGACAGCCAGCAGCTAGCGAATGTCCATTGGACTGTCTAAGGAACAATGACCATTCCTCCAGCAGCTTTCACCGCCTCAAACATCCCAAAGCACTTTGCAGCCAGTAAAGGAGGTTGTTTCTAAATGTGTGATCATCGTGCCAGGAAACTCAGCAGGCTCACTGGGTGGGATATTGCAGGGTGCGGGGAGTGAGGGGGTGAGTGCGAGTAGACTGGGTGGGATATTGAAGGGTGCAGGGAGTGAGGGGGAGAGTGGGATTAGACTGGGTGGGATATTGAAGGGTGCAGGGAGTGAGGGGGAGAGTGGGGTTAGACTGGGTGGGATATTAAAGGGTGCAGGGAGTGAGGGGGAGAGTGGGATTAGACTGGGTGGGATATTAAAGGGTGCGGGGAGTGAGGGGGAGAGTGGGATTAGACTGGGTGGGATATTGAAGGGTGCGGCGAATGAGGGGGAGAGTGGGGTTAGACTGGGTGGGATATTAAAGGGTGCGGGGAGTGAGGGGAGAGTGGGATTAGACTGGGTGGGATATTAAAGGGTGCGGGGAGTGAGGGGGAGAGTGAGATTAGACTGGGTGGGATATTAAAGGGTGCGGGTAGTGAGAGAGAGAGTGGGATTAGACTGGGTGGGATATTAAAGGGTGCGGGGAGTGAGGGGGAGAGTGGGATTAGACTGGGTGGGATATTAAAGGGTGCGGGGAGTGAGGGGGAGAGTGGGATTAGACTGGGTGGGATATTAAAGGGTGCGGGGAGTGAGGGGGAGAGTGGGATTAGACTGGGTGGGATATTAAAGTGTGCGGGATGTGAGGGGGAGTGTGGGATTAGACTGAGTGGGATATTAAAGGGTGCGGGGAGTGAGGGGGAGAGTGGGATTAGACTGGGTGGGATATTAAAGGGTGCGGGAGTGAGGGGGAGAGTGGGATTAGACTGGGTGGGATATTAAAGGGTGCGGGGAGTGAGGGGGAGAGTGGGATTAGACTGGGTGGGATATTAAAGGGTGCGGGGAGTGAGGGGGAGAGTGGGGTTAGACTGGGTGGGATATTAAAGGGTGCGGGGAGTGAGGGGGAGAGTGGGGTTAGACTGGGTGGGATATTAAATGATGTGGGGAGTGAGGGGGAGAGTGGGATTAGACTGGGTGGGGTATTAAAGGGTGCGGGGAGTGAAGGGGAGAGTGGGATTAGACTGTGTGGGATATTAAAGGGTGCGGGGAGTGAGGGGGAAAGTGGGATTAGACTGGGTGGGATATTAAAGGGTGTGGGGAGTGAGGGGGAGAGTGGGATTAGACTGGGTGGGATATTAAAGGGTGCGGGGAGTGAGGGGGAGTTTTTGATCAGGATAAGAACATGCAGACTTTAGCTGGGGAAGCAGCTTGTTTCTGGAACATTCTGTAGTTCTGAGTTCTGAAGCAGGTCTCTGGGAATGTTCTGTCCAGTCTTTGACCTTGGTAAAATTCAATGACAACACTGCTGAAGTAATCTGACAAAGGGAGGATGAGAGCCCTTAATGACAGGAGTAATAGCTGGGCCTGCTGCCATTCCAAGTCATTAATTCAACAGGGAAGCGTTGCAAAGTTAATGTGAAGTCATTTAGTGGGTCGATTTATCCTTGGAGTGAAGTATCAGTTGGCTACAGTAAGCCTTCACCGTGACAGACTCTGATGCAACAACTGTTTGTTCAGAGAGCACGTGAAACACCCTTGGGGTGGGGTGGGGTGGGGTGGGGAAGGGGATGGCGGGCAGGTCTGCGTTGGGAGTGAAAGATGGCTCATTTTCTGGGACGTGGCCTGGCGTGGTCGGATGTCTCCTGTCTTTCTCCCTGCCCGGGTGTACTCGCCCAGCGTGAAATTCCGTAAGGACAAGTGGCAGAGCAGGTGCTGAACAACAACCCCAGGGCCTGGTTCCGAACTAGCGACCCGGGGAACCGGGCGACGAATGGGAGAAGCTCCCTTGGAAGGGCCGAGCTCGATGGGGGCGGGGGGGAGGGAAACATGGTTGGCACGTTCTACCACGGACAAGGTAGAGCAGAGAGCCGACTCGTAAACGGAAGAATTGTTCAGGTTAGGGAGAGGGGCAGGGTAGGTGCGGGATGTGGAGATCTGTGATGACATTTTCTCCACACAAAAACGAACTCTCTCTCTCTCTTCCCCCCACCCCCCCCAAAAGATTGGGGGGGGGTGGGCGTCAATCGATATTGTCAGGCTGAAATGATCTTGTCGGGTAAGGGTATTCGGGGTTACGGAACCAGAGTGGGATCAATAGAGCCCGGATCCAGCATCAATCCACGGCGGATAGCGGAATAGTCTCAAGGCAGCTGAATGGCATTCTCCTGTTCCTATTATTTAGGCTTGGAGTGTTAAACCCTGACCGAGGTCAGGGACAATGGATATTGATTCTCATATCTGATTATATCTGGTAAGCAGATGTTTAACAGCACTTGTCAGAGGAGAGCAGCCATGGATCAACAGTGAATGAGCGCGCTGTGGGTGTCATCAGGTTAAACAAATGCATCAGGTATCAAGAGTGCACATTATAAAGACCGGGGAGGGTAGAATGTAAGTGCCCTATGTGGGATTAACTGATAATTCTGAGTGATGAAGTCACGATGAGTGAGTTATAGGAAGCTTTATGAGTGGGATGTCAGTGATATCCCACAGGGATTCATAAAGCACTCTCTATCAAGACATTTAACAGGAAACTCCCAGTGATACCTTTAATTTAAAAGCCTCGGATAGGTTGAAGGGTAAGTGTTCCTACAAAGTACAGAACTGTTAAAATAAAGTGCTATTCTGTGAGCATTTGATGACTGAGAATCAGAACATTTTGCAAGTTGAGTTTTAACTGAATAATTATTAGCTCTGAATTAACAGTTGGTTAGCACATTGAACTTAAGATTTCTTTTAAATTAAATACTTGCAGGTTATTTATGCTGGTCTGGTGGAGGGGGGGATTTGATCCAAGATCGTTGCTGGTCTGGTGGAGGGTGGGATTTGATCCAAGATCGTTGCTGGTCTGGTGGAGGGTGGGATTTGATCCAAGATCGTTGCTGGTCTGGTGCAGGGTGGGACTTGATCCAAGATCGTTGCTGGTCTGGTGGAGGGGGGGATTTGATCCAAGATCGTTGCTGGTCTGGTGGAGGGGGGATTTGATCCAAGATCGTTGCTGGTCTGGTGGAGGGGGGGATTTGATCCAAGATCGTTGCTGGTCTGGTGGAGGGGGGGACTTGATCCAAGATCATTGCTGGTCTAGTGGAGGGGGGGACTTGATCCAAGATCGTTGCTGGTCTGGTGGAGGGTGGGACTTGATCCAAGATCGTTGCTGGTCTGGTGGAGGGTGGGATTTGATCCAAGATGGTTGCTGGTCTGGTGGAGGGTGGGACTTGATCCAAGATGGTTGCTGGTCTGGTGGAGGGTGGGACTTGATCCAAGATCGTTGCTGGTCTGGTGGAGGGCATGGAGGTCATGCTAGTTGAAAAGCAAAATGTTCACCTTGTCTTATGGATATCTCTGATTGGTGGTGGTCTAGTGCAGGATTGAAGTTTAATCCTTGGCTGTCTCATTCTGGGTGGATATCTCTGATTAACAGTGGTCTAGTGGAGGATTGAAGTCTAGCCCTTGACTATCTCGTTCCGGGTGGATATCTCAGATTGATGGTCGTCTAGTGGAGCATTGAAGTCTAATCCTTGAGACAGGGAACGTCTCGTTCTGGGTGGATATCTCTGATGGTGGTCTAGTCTCTGCTGGGTGGATATCTCTGATGGTGGTCCAGTCTCTGCTGGGTGGATATCTCTGATGGTGGTCCAGTCTCTGCTGGGTGGATATCTCTGATGGTGGTCCAGTCTCTGCTGGGTGGATATCTCTGATGGTGGTCCAGTCTCTGCTGGGTGGATATCTCTGATGGTGGTCCAGTCTCTGCTGGGTGGATATCTCTGCTGGGTGGATATCTCTGATGGTGGTCCAGTCTCTGCTGGGTGGATATCTCTGCTGGGTGGATATCTCTGATGGTGGTCCAGTCTCTGCTGGGTGGATATCTCTGATGGTGGTCCAGTCTCTGCTGGGTGGATATCTCTGATGGTGGTCCAGTCTCTGCTGGGTGGATATCTCTGATGGTGGTCTAGTCTCTGCTGGGTGGATATCTCTGATGGTGGTCTGGTCTCTGCTGGGTGCTTATCTCTGATGGTGGTCTAGTCTCTGCTGGGTGGATATCTCTGATGGTGGTCTAGTCTCTGCTGGATGGATATCTCTGATCTAGTCTCTGCTGGATGGATATCTCTGATGGTGGTCTAGTCTCTGCTGGGTGGATATCTCTGATGGTGGTCCAGTCTCTCCTGGGTGGATATCTCTGATGGTGGTCTAGTCTCTGCTGGGTGGATATCTCTGATGGTGGTCTAGTCTCTGCTGGGTGGATATCTCTGATGGTGGTCCAGTCTCTGCTGGGTGGATATCTCTGATGGTGGTCCAGTCTCCGCTGGGTGGATATCTCTGATGGTGGTCCAGTCTCTGCTGGGTGGATATCTCTGATGGTGGTCCAATCTCTGCTGGGTGGATATCTCTGATGGTGGTCCAGTCTCTGCTGGGTGGATATCTCTGATGGTGGTCCAGTCGCTGCTGGGTGGATATCTCTGATGGTGGTCCAGTCTCTGTTGGGTGGATATCTCTGATGGTGGTCCAGTCTCTGCTGGGTGGATATCTCTGATGGTGGTCTAGTCTCTGCTGGGTGGATATCTCTGATGGTGGTCTAGTCTCTGCTGGGTGGATATCTCTGATGGTGGTCTAGTCTCTGCTGGGTGGATATCTCTGATGGTGGTCTAGTCTCTGCTGGGTGGATATCTCTGATGGTGGTCTAGTCTCTGCTGGGTGGATATCTCTGATGGTGGTCTAGTCTCTGCTGGGTGGATATCTCTGATGGCGGTCTAGTCTCTGCTGGGTGGATATCTCTGATGGTGGTCTAGTCTCTGCTGGATGGATATCTCTGATCTAGTCTCTGCTGGGTGGATATCTCTGATGGTGGTCCAGTCTCTGCTGGGTGGATATCTCTGATCTAGTCTCTGCTGGGTGGATATCTCTGATCTAGTCTCTGCTGGGTGGATATCTCTGATGGTGGTCCAGTCTCTGCTGGGTGGATATCTCTGATGGTGGTCCAGTCTCTGCTGGGTGGATATCTCTGATGGTGGTCCAGTCTCTGCTGGGTGGATATCTCTGATGGTGGTCCAGTCTCTGCTGGGTGGATATCTCTGATGGTGGTCCAGTCTCTGCTGGGTGGATATCTCTGATGGTGGTCCAGTCTCTGCTGGGTGGATATCTCTGATGGTGGTCCAGTCTCTGCTGGGTGGATATCTCTGATGGTGGTCCAGTCTCTGCTGGGTGGATATCTCTGATGGTGGTCCAGTCTCTGCTGGGTGGATATCTTTGATGGTGGTCTAGTCTCTGCTGGGTGGATATCTCTGATGGTGGTCCAGTCTCTGCTGGGTGGATATCTCTGATGGTGGCCCAGTCTCTGCTGGGTGGATATCTCTGATGGTGGTCCAGTCTCTGCTGGGTGGATATCTCTGATGGTGGTCCAGTCTCTGCTGGGTGGATATCTCTGATGGTGGTCTAGTCTCTGCTGGGTGGATATCTCTGATGGTGGTCTAGTCTCTGCTAGGTGGATATCTCTGATGGTGGTCTAGTCTCTGCTGGGTGGATATCTCTGATCTAGTCTCTGATGGGTGGATATCTCTGATGGTGGTCCAGTCTATGCTGGGTGGATATCTCCGATGGTGGTCCAGTCTCTGCTGTATCTGATGGTTGTGCTGCAGAGAGAGCTGGCATTCAGTGCCGGGTTCTGGAGCTCGGTCTGTAAAGTTTGGTCAGACCCGAGCAGCACCCTCACCCCTGCCACTAGTCCCCTCCACTGGTCAGTGAATACGTCCATCCTGATTCCTGGGGTAGGGCTGCCAGCCCTTCAGTTTTGCCCTGGTGTCTCCAGGAATTGAAGCCCAATCTCTAGGGTCCTGCTGTGTGCAAACCTGGAGAAAAATCATTGCATTAAAAAAGATAATTCTTTTGTCATTTTCTGTGAACGTTTAATCACAGTTAGCAACCCTATTGTGGGGCTGTTGGTGAGGGGTGCAGTTACCCTGCTCCCAAAGGTGTCAGGGGTGCAGCTACCCTGCTCCCAAAGGCGTCAGGGGAGCACTTACCCTGATCCCAAAGGTGTCGGGGGAGCACTTACCCTGATCCCAAAGGTGTCAGGGGAGCACTTACCCTGATCCCAAAGGTGTCGGGGGAGCACTTACCCTGATCCCAAAGGTGTCAGGGGAGCACTTACCCTGATCCCAAAGGTGTCGGGGGTGCACTTACCCTGATCCCAAAGGTGTCAGGGGAGCACTTACCCTGATCCCAAAGGTGTCGGGGGAGCACTTACCCTGATCCCAAAGGTGTCAGGGGAGCACTTACCCTGATCCCAAAGGTGTCGGGGGTGCACTTACCCTGATCCCAAAGGTATGGGTGGGGGTAATCCTGCTCCCAAAGGTGTTGGCAAGTGTTGGGGGGGGAGGGGACTGGGGCAGCAGGCAGGTGGGAGGGCAGGTGGAGGGGGAGTCGGGTAGGAGCGATTGTAAGAGGAGGGGGATTGGAAACAGGAGGGAGGGGAGGGGGCAGAAGGGAGGGGAGGGGGCAGGACGAAGGGGAATAAGAAGGGGAGGGGGCAGGAGGGAGGGGGAGTGGGAATAGGAGGGGGGAGGGGGCAGGAGGGAGGGAGGGGGAGGGGGCAGGAGGGAGGGAAGGGGAGGGGGCAGGAGGGAGGGAAGGGGAGGGTCAGGAGGGAGGGAAGGGGAGGGTGCAGGAGGGAGGGAAGGGGAGGGTGCAGGAGGGAGGGAAGGGGAGGGTGCAGGAGGGAGGGGAAGGGGAGGTGGAGTGGGGGAGGGAATGGGAAGGGGGCAGGAGGGAGGGCAAGAGGAGTGGAGGGGGGCAGGAGGGAGGTGAAGAGGTGGGGGAGGGGGCAGCAGGGAGGGAAGGGGAGGGGGAGGGGGGCAGGAGGGAGAGGAAGGGGAGGGGGCAGGAGGATGGGGAAGGGGAGAGGGCAGGAGGGAGGGAAGGGGAGGGTCAGGAGGGAGGGAAGGGGAGGGTCAGGAGGGAGGGAAGGGGAGGGTCAGGAGGGAGGGAAGGGGAGGGTCAGGAGGGAGGGAAGGGGAGGGTCAGGAGGGAGGGGACTTGGAGGGTCAGGAGGGAGGGGACTTGGAGCGGGAGGGGCAGGGGAGCGTGCAGGAGGGGGGGATGGGGATGGGGAGGTGGGCAAGAGGCTGGGGAAAGGGACAGGGTAGGATGGAGGGAGAGAGGAAGGTGAGAGGAACAGGATGGAGGGAAGGGGACAGGAGGGAGGGGAGGGGACAGGAGGGAGGGGAGGGG